>NC_086107.1:0-157500 GCF_963921235.1 Mobula hypostoma
CATTCACCTTCTGTAGCCCCCTCCCCCATTCACCCTCTGTACCCCTCTCCCCATTCACCCTCTATAACCCTCTCCCCGTTCACCCTCTGTACCCCCTCTCCCCCCTCTCCCCATTCACCCTCTGTACCCCCTCTCCCCATTCACCCTCTGTACCCCCTCTCCCCATTCACCCTCTGTCCTCACTCCCACATTCACCCTCTTTAACCTCTCTCCCCATTCACCCTCTGTACCCCCTCTCCCCATTCACCCTCTGTACCCCACTCCCACATTCACCCTCTGTACCCCACTCCCACATTCACCCTCTTTAACCTCTCTCCCCATTCACCCTCTGTACCCCCTCCCCATTCACCCTCTGTACCCCCTCCGCATACACTTTCTTACCCCCCCATTCACCTTGTGTAGCCCCCTCCCCCATTCACCCTCTCTACCCCCTCTCCGCATTCACCCTCTGTACCCCTTCCCCATTCACCATCTGTACCCCCTCTCCCCATTCACCCTCTGTACCCCCTCTCCCCATTATCCCTTTGTACCCCCTCCCCATTCACCTTCTGTACTCCCCTCCCCATTCACTCTCTGTAACTCCCTCTCCCCATTCACACTGCACCCCCTCTCCCAATTCACCCGCTGTACCCCCTCTCCCCATTCACCTCTGTACCCCCTCTCCCCATTCACACTGCACCCCCTCTCCCAATTCACCCGCTGTACCCCCTCTCCCCATTCACCTCTGTACCCCCTCTCCCCATTCACCCTTTGTATCCCCCTCTCCCCATTCATCCCTCCGTAACCCCCTCTCGCCCATTCACCTTCTGTACCCCCTCTCTCCATTCACCCTCTGTCCCCTCTCCCCATTCACCCTCTGTACCCTCTCTCCATTCACCCTCTGTACCCTCTCTCCATTCACCCTCTGTACCCTCTCCCCATTCACCCTCTGTACCCTCTCTCCATTCACCCTCTGTACCCTCTCCCCATTCACCCTCTGTACCCTCTCCCCGTTCACACTCTGTACCATCTCCCCCATTCACACTCTGTACCCCCTCACCCCATTTAAACTCTGTATCCCCTCTCCCCATTCACCCTCTGTACCCCCTCTCCCCGTTCAGCTTCTGTACCCCCTCTCCCCATTCACACTCTGTACTTCCTCTCCCCCATTCACACTCTGTACCCCCTCTCCCCATTCACACTCTGCACCCCCTCTCCTTATTCATCCTCTGTACCCCCTCATTCACTCTCTGTACCCCCTCCCCATTCACCTTCTGTACCCCCTCTCCCATTCACCCTCTGTAACCCCCTCCCCATTAACCTTCTGTAACCCCCTCTTCTCCATTAACCTTCTGTACCCCACTCCCCCCTTAACTCTCTGGACCCCCTCTCTCCCATTCACCCTCTGTACCCCCTCTCCCCATTCACCCTCTGTACCCCACTCCCACATTCACCCTCTTTAACTCCTCTCCCTGTTCACCCTCTGTACCCCCTTTCTCCCATTCACCCTCTGTACGCCCTTTCTCCCATTCACCCTCTGTACTCCCTCTCCGCAGTCACCCTCTGTACCCCCTCTCCCCATTCACCTTCTGTACCCCCTCCCCATTCACCTTCTGTACCCCCTCCCCATTCACCTTCTGTATCCCCCATTCACATTCTGTACCCCCTCTCCCATTCACCCTCTGCACCCCCTCTCCCCATTCACCCTCTGTAACCCTCTCCCCATTAACCTTCTGTAACCCCCTCTCCGCCATTAACCTTCTGTACCCCACTCCCCCATTCACCCTCTGTACCCCCTCTCTCCCATTCACCCTCTGTACCCCCTCTCCACATTCAACCTCTGTACCCCACTCCCACATTCACCCTCTTTAACTCCTCTCCCTGTTCACCCTCTGTACCCCCTTTCTCCCATTCACCCTCTGTACCCCCTCTCCCCATTCACCCTCTGTACCCCACTCCCACATTCACCCTCTTTAACCTCTCTCCCCATTCACCCTCTGTACCCCCTCTCCACATTCAACCTCTGTACCCCACTCCCACATTCACCCTCTTTAACTCCTCTCCCTGTTCACCCTCTGTACCCCCTTTCTCCCATTCACCCTCTGTACGCCCTTTCTCCCATTCACCCTCTGTACCCCCTCTGCCCATTCACCCTCTGTACCCCACTCCCACATTCACCCTATTTAACCTCTCTCCCCATTCACCCTCTGTACTCCCTCTCCGCAGTCACCCTCTGTACCCCCTCTCCCCATTCACCTTCTGTACCCCCTCCCCATTCACCTTCTGTACCCCCTCCCCATTCACCTTCTGTATCCCCCATTCACATTCTGTACCCCCTCTCCCATTCACCCTCTGCACCCCCTCTCCCCATTCACCCTCTGTAACCCTCTCCCCATTAACCTTCTGTAACCCCCTCTCCGCCATTAACCTTCTGTACCCCACTCCCCCATTCACCCTCTGTACCCCCTCTCTCCCATTCACCCTCTGTACCCCCTCTCCACATTCAACCTCTGTACCCCACTCCCACATTCACTCTCTTTAACCTCTCTCCCCATTCACCCTCTGTACCCCCTCTCCGCAGTCACCCTCTGTACCCCCTCTCCGCATTCACCCTCTGTACCCCCTCTCCCCATTCACCCTCTGTACCCCCTCCCCATTCACCTTCTGTATCCCCCCATTCACCTTCTGTACTCCCCTCCCCATTCACCCTCTGTAACTCCCTCTCCCCATTCACACTGCACCCCCTCTCCCCATTCACCCTCTGTACCCCCTCTCCCCATTAACCTTCTGAACCCCACTCCCCCATTCACCCTCTGTACCCCCTCTCTCCCATTCACCCTCTGTACCCCCTCTCCACATTCACCCTCTGTACCCCACTCCCACATTCACCCTCTTTAACTCCTCTCCCTGTTCACCCTCTGTACCCCCTTTCTCCCATTCACCCTCTGTACCCCCTTTCTCCCATTCACCCTCTGTACCCCCTTTCTCCCATTCACCTTCTGTACCCCCTCTCCCCATTCACCCTCTGTACCCCTCTCCCACATTCACCCTCTTTAACCTCTCTCCCCATTCACCCTCTGTACCCCCTCTCCGCATTCACCCTCTGTACCCCCTCTCCCCATTCACCCTCTGTACCCCCTCCCCCCCTCCCCATTCACCTTCTGTATCCCCCATTCACCTTCTGTACTCCCCTCCCCATTCACCCTCTGTAACTCCCTCTCCCCATTCACCCTCTGTACCCCCTCTCCCCATTCACCCTCTGTACCCCCTCTCCACATTCACCCTCTGTACCCCCTCTCCCCATTCACCCTCTGTTACCCCCTCTCCCCATTCATCCCTCTGTAACCCCCTCTCCCCCATTCGCCTTCTGTACCCCCTTTCTCCATTCACCCTCTGTCCCCTCTCCCCATTCACCCTCTGTCCCCTCTCCCCATTCACCCTCTCTACCCTCTCCCCATTCACACTCTGTACCCCCTCACCCCATTCACACTCTGTACCCCCCCTCCCCATTCACACTCTGTACCCCCCCTCCCCATTCACACTCTCTAACCCCTCTCCCCATTCACCTTCTTTACCCCCTCTCCCCATTCACACTCTGTACTTCCTCTCCCCATTCACACTCTGTACCCCTTCTCCCCACTCATTCTGTACCCCCTCCTGTACCCCTTCTCCCTATTCATCCTCTGTACCCCCTCCTCATTCACTCTCTGTACCCCCTCCCCATTCACCTTCTGTACCCCTCCCCATTCACATTTTGTACCCCCTCTCCCATTCACCCTTTGTAACCCCCTCTCCCCCATTCACCCTCTGCACCCCCTCTCCCCATTCACCCTCTGTAACCTCCTCCCCATTAACCTTCTGTAACCCCCTCTCCTACATTAACCTTCTGTACCCCACTCCCCCATTCACCCTCTGTACCCCCTCTCTCCCATTCACCCTCTGTACCCCCTCTCCCCATTATCCCTTTGTACCCCCTCCCCATTCACCTTCTGTACTCCCCTCCCCATTCACTCTCTGTAACTCCCTCTCCATTCACCTTCTGTACCCCTTCCCCATTCACCTTCTGTACCCCCCATTCACATTCTGTACCCCCTCTCCCATTCACCCTTTGTAACCCCCTCTCTCCCATTCACCCTCTGCACCCCCTCTCCCCATTCACCCTCTGTAACCCCCTCCCCATTAACCTTCTGTAACCCCCTCTTCTCCATTAACCTTCTGTACCCCACTCCCCCATTCACTCTCTGTACCCCCTCTCTCCCATTCACCCTCTGTACCCCTCTCCCTGTTCACCCTCTGTACCCCCTTTCTCCCATTCACCCTCTGTACGCCCTTTCTCCCATTCACCTTCTGTACCCCCTCTCCCCATTCACCCTCTGTACCCCACTCCCACATTCACCCTATTTAACCTCTCTCCCCATTCACCCTCTGTACCCCCTCTCCGCATTCACTCTCTGTACCCCATCCCCATTCACCCTCTGTACCCCCTTTCCCCATTCACCCTCTGTACCCCACTCCCCCATTCACCCTCTGTACCCCACTCCCCCATTCACCCTCTGTACCCCCACTCTCCCATTCACCCTCTGTACCCCCTCTCCACATTCACCCTCTGTACCCCACTCCCACATTCACCCTCTTTAACTCCTCTCCCTGTTCACCCTCTGTACCCCCTTTCTCCCATTCACCCTCTGTACTCCCATTCACCTTCTGTACCCCCTCTCCCCATTCACCCTCTGTACCCCACTCCCACATTCACCCTCTTTAACCTCTCTCCCCATTCACCCTCTGTACCCCCTCTCCGCAGTCACCCTCTGTACCCCCTCTCCGCAGTCACCCTCTGTACCCCCTCTCCGTATTCACCCTCTGTACCCCCTCTCCCCATTCACCTTCTGTATCCCCCCATTCACCTTCTGTATCCCCCCATTCACCTTCTGTACTCCCCTCCCCATTCTCCCTCTGTAACTCCCTCACCCCATTCACCCTCTGTACCCCCTCTCCCCATTCACCCTCTGTAACCCCCCTCCCCATTCACCCTCTGTACCCCCTCTCACCGCATTCACCTTTTGCACCCCACTCCCCCATTCACCGTCTGTACCCCCTCCCCATTCACCCTCTGTACCCCCTCCGCATACACTTTCTTTACCCCCATTCACCTTCTGTAGCCCCCTCCCCCATTCACCCTCTGTACCCCTCTCCCCATTCACCCTCTATAACCCTCTCCCCGTTCACCCTCTGTACCCCCTCTCCCCATTCACCCTCTGTACCCCCTCTCCCCATTCACCCTCTGTACCCCCTCTCCCCATTCACCCTCTGTCCTCACTCCCACATTCACCCTCTTTAACCTCTCTCCCCATTCACCCTCTGTACCCCCTCTCCCCATTCACCCTCTGTACCCCACTCCCACATTCACCCTCTGTACCCCACTCCCACATTCACCCTATTTAACCTCTCTCCCCATTCACCCTCTGTACCCCCTCCCCATTCACCCTCTGTACCCCCTCCGCATACACTTTCTTACCCCCCCATTCACCTTGTGTAGCCCCCTCCCCCATTCACCCTCTCTACCCCCTCTCCGCATTCACCCTCTGTACCCCTTCCCCATTCACCATCTGTACCCCCTCTCCCCATTCACCCTCTGTACCCCCTCTCCCCATTATCCCTTTGTACCCCCTCCCCATTCACCTTCTGTACTCCCCTCCCCATTCACTCTCTGTAACTCCCTCTCCCCATTCACACTGCACCCCCTCTCCCAATTCACCCGCTGTACCCCCTCTCCCCATTCACCTCTGTACCCCCTCTCCCCATTCACCCTTTGTATCCCCCTCTCCCCATTCATCCCTCCGTAACCCCCTCTCGCCCATTCACCTTCTGTACCCCCTCTCTCCATTCACCCTCTGTCCCCTCTCCCCATTCACCCTCTGTACCCTCTCTCCATTCACCCTCTGTACCCTCTCTCCATTCACCCTCTGTACCCTCTCCCCATTCACCCTCTGTACCCTCTCTCCATTCACCCTCTGTACCCTCTCCCCATTCACCCTCTGTACCCTCTCCCCGTTCACACTCTGTACCATCTCCCCCATTCACACTCTGTACCCCCTCACCCCATTTACACTCTGTATCCCCTCTCCCCATTCACCCTCTGTACCCCCTCTCCCCGTTCAGCTTCTGTACCCCCTCTCCCCATTCACACTCTGTACTTCCTCTCCCCCATTCACACTCTGTACCCCCTCTCCCCATTCACACTCTGCACCCCCTCTCCTTATTCATCCTCTGTACCCCCTCATTCACTCTCTGTACCCCCTCCCCATTCACCTTCTGTACCCCCTCTCCCATTCACCCTCTGTAACCCCCTCCCCATTAACCTTCTGTAACCCCCTCTTCTCCATTAACCTTCTGTACCCCACTCCCCCCTTAACTCTCTGTACCCCCTCTCTCCCATTCACCCTCTGTACCCCCTCTCCCCATTCACCCTCTGTACCCCACTCCCACATTCACCCTCTTTAACTCCTCTCCCTGTTCACCCTCTGTACCCCCTTTCTCCCATTCACCCTCTGTACGCCCTTTCTCCCATTCACACTCTGTACCCCCTCTGCCCATTCACCCTCTGTACCCCACTCCCACATTCACCCTATTTAACCTCTCTCCCCATTCACCCTCTGTACTCCCTCTCCGCAGTCACCCTCTGTACCCCCTCTCCCCATTCACCTTCTGTACCCCCTCCCCATTCACCTTCTGTATCCCCCATTCACATTCTGTACCCCCTCTCCCATTCACCCTCTGCACCCCCTCTCCCCATTCACCCTCTGTAACCCTCTCCCCATTAACCTTCTGTAACCCCCTCTCCGCCATTAACCTTCTGTACCCCACTCCCCCATTCACCCTCTGTACCCCCTCTCTCCCATTCACCCTCTGTACCCCCTCTCCACATTCAACCTCTGTACCCCACTCCCACATTCACCCTCTTTAACTCCTCTCCCTGTTCACCCTCTGTACCCCCTTTCTCCCATTCACCCTCTGTACCCCCTCTCCCCATTCACCCTCTGTACCCCACTCCCACATTCACCCTCTTTAACCTCTCTCCCCATTCACCCTCTGTACCCCCTCTCCACATTCAACCTCTGTACCCCACTCCCACATTCACCCTCTTTAACTCCTCTCCCTGTTCACCCTCTGTACCCCCTTTCTCCCATTCACCCTCTGTACGCCCTTTCTCCCATTCACCCTCTGTACCCCCTCTGCCCATTCACCCTCTGTACCCCACTCCCACATTCACCCTATTTAACCTCTCTCCCCATTCACCCTCTGTACTCCCTCTCCGCAGTCACCCTCTGTACCCCCTCTCCCCATTCACCTTCTGTACCCCCTCCCCATTCACCTTCTGTACCCCCTCCCCATTCACCTTCTGTATCCCCCATTCACATTCTGTACCCCCTCTCCCATTCACCCTCTGCACCCCCTCTCCCCATTCACCCTCTGTAACCCTCTCCCCATTAACCTTCTGTAACCCCCTCTCCGCCATTAACCTTCTGTACCCCACTCCCCCATTCACCCTCTGTACCCCCTCTCTCCCATTCACCCTCTGTACCCCCTCTCCACATTCAACCTCTGTACCCCACTCCCACATTCACTCTCTTTAACCTCTCTCCCCATTCACCCTCTGTACCCCCTCTCCGCAGTCACCCTCTGTACCCCCTCTCCGCATTCACCCTCTGTACCCCCTCTCCCCATTCACCCTCTGTACCCCCTCCCCATTCACCTTCTGTATCCCCCCATTCACCTTCTGTACTCCCCTCCCCATTCACCCTCTGTAACTCCCTCTCCCCATTCACACTGCACCCCCTCTCCCCATTCACCCTCTGTACCCCCTCTCCCCATTAACCTTCTGAACCCCACTCCCCCATTCACCCTCTGTACCCCCTCTCTCCCATTCACCCTCTGTACCCCCTCTCCACATTCACCCTCTGTACCCCACTCCCACATTCACCCTCTTTAACTCCTCTCCCTGTTCACCCTCTGTACCCCCTTTCTCCCATTCACCCTCTGTACCCCCTTTCTCCCATTCACCCTCTGTACCCCCTTTCTCCCATTCACCTTCTGTACCCCCTCTCCCCATTCACCCTCTGTACCCCTCTCCCACATTCACCCTCTTTAACCTCTCTCCCCATTCACCCTCTGTACCCCCTCTCCGCATTCACCCTCTGTACCCCCTCTCCCCATTCACCCTCTGTACCCCCTCCCCATTCACCTTCTGTATCCCCCATTCACCTTCTGTACTCCCCTCCCCATTCACCCTCTGTAACTCCCTCTCCCCATTCACACTGCACCCCCTCTCCCCATTCACCCTCTGTACCCCCTCTCCACATTCACCCTCTGTACCCCCTCTCCCCATTCACCCTCTGTTACCCCCTCTCCCCATTCATCCCTCTGTAACCCCCTCTCCCCCATTCGCCTTCTGTACCCCCTCTCTCCATTCACCCTCTGTCCCCTCTCCCCATTCACCCTCTGTCCCCTCTCCCCATTCACCCTCTCTACCCTCTCCCCATTCACACTCTGTACCCCCTCACCCCATTCACACTCTGTACCCCCCCTCCCCATTTACACTCTGTACCCCCCCTCCCCATTCACCCTCTCTACCCCCTCTCCCCATTCACCTTCTGTACCCCCTCTCCCCATTCACACTCTGTACTTCCTCTCCCCATTCACACTCTGTACCCCTTCTCCCCATTCTCATTCTGTACCCCCTCTCCCTACTCATCCTCTGTACCCCTTCTCCCTATTCATCCTCTGTACCCCCTCCTCATTCACTCTCTGTACCCCCTCCCCATTCACCTTCTGTACCCCTCCCCATTCACATTTTGTACCCCCTCTCCCATTCACCCTTTGTAACCCCCTCTCTCCCATACACCCTCTGCCCCCCCTCTCCCCATTCACCCTCTGTAACCTCCTCCCCATTAACCTTCTGTAACCCCCTCTCCTACATTAACCTTCTGTACCCCACTCCCCCATTCACCCTCTGTACCCCCTCTCTCCCATTCACCCTCTGTACCCCCCTCCCCATTCACCTTCTGTACCCCCTCTCCCCATTCACACTCTGTACTTCCTCTCCCCATTCACACTCTGTACCCCTTCTCCCCATTCTTATTCTGTACCCCCCTCCCCATTTACCCTCTGTACCCCCTCTCCCTACTCATCCTCTGTACCCCCTCTCCCTATTCACTCTCTGTACCCCCTCCCCATTCACCTTCTGTACCCCTCCCCATTCACATTTTGTACCCCCTCTCCCATTCACCCTTTGTAACCCCCTCTCCCCATTCACCCTCTGCACCCCCTCTCCCCATTCACCCTCTGTAACCCCCTCCCCATTAACCTTCTGTAACCCCCTCTCCTACATTAACCTTCTGTACCCCACTCCCCCATTCACCCTCTGTACCCCCTCTCTGCATTCACCCTCTGTACCCCCTCTCCCCATTCACCCTCTGTACCCCCTCCCCATTCACCTTCTGTATCCTCCATTTTCACCTTCTGTACTCCCCTCCCCATTCACCCTCTGTAACTCCCTCTCCCCATTCACACTGCACCCCCTCTCCCCATTCACCCTCTGTACCCCCTCTCCCCATTCACCCTCTGTACCCCCTCTCCCCATTCACCCTCTGTAACCCCCTCTCCCCATTCATCCCTCTGTAACCGCCTCTCCCCCATTCGCCTTCTGTACCCCCTCTCTCCATTCACCCTCTGTCCCCTCTCCCCATTCACCCTCTGTCCCCTCTCCCCATTCACACTCTGTACCCCCTCACCCCATTCACACTCTGTACCCCCACACCCCATTTACACTCTGTACCCCCCTCCCCATTCACCCTCTCTACCCCCTCTCCTTATTCACCTTCTGTACCCCCTCTCCCCATTCACCTTCTGTACCCCCTCTCCCCATTCACCTTCTGTACCCCCTCTCCCCATTCACACTCTGTACTTCCTCTCCCCATTCACACTCTGTACCCCTTCTCCCCATTCTCATTCTGTACCCCCTCTCCCTACTCATCCTCTGTACCCCCTCTCCCTATTCATCCTCTGTACCCCCTCCTCATTCACTCTCTGTACCCCCTCCCCATTCACCTTCTGTACCCCTCCCCATTCACATTTTGTACCCCCTCTCCCATTCACCCTTTGTAACCCCCTCTCCCCCATTCACCCTCTGCACCCCCTCTCCCCATTCACCCTCTGTACCCCCCTCCCCATTCACCTTCTGTACCCCCCTCCCCATTCACCTTCTGTACCCCCTCTCCCCATTCACACTCTGTACTTCCTCTCCCCATTCACACTCTTTACCCCTTCTCCCTACTCATCCTCTGTACCCCCTCTCCCTACTCATCCTCTGTACCCCCTCTCCCTACTCATCCTCTGTACCCCCTCTCCCTATTCATCCTCTGTACCCCCTCCTCATTCACTCTCTGTACCCCCTCCCCATTCACCTTCTGTACCCCTCCCCATTCACATTTTGTACCCCCTCTCCCATTCACCCTTTGTAACCCCCTCTCCCCCATTCACCCTCTGCACCCCCTCTCCACATTCACCCTCTGTAACCCCCTCCCCATTAACCTTCTGTAACCCCCTCTCCTACATTAACCTTCTGTACCCCACTCCCCCATTCACCCTCTGTACCCCCTCTCTCCCATTCACCCTCTGTACCCCCTCTCCCCATTCACCCTCTGTACCCCACTCCCACATTCAGCCTCTTTAACTCCTCTCCCTGTTCACCCTCTGTACCCCCTTTCTCCCATTCACCCTCTGTACCCCCTTTCTCCCTTTCACCCTCTGTACCCCCTCTCCCCATTCACCCTCTGTACCCCACTCCCACATTCACCCTCTGTACCCCCTCTCCCCATTCACCCTCTGTACCCCTTCCCCATTTACCTTCTGTATCCCCCCATTCACCTTCTGTACTCCCCTCCCCATTCACCCTTTGTAACTCCCTCTCCCCATTCACACTGCACCCCCTCTCCCCATTCACCCTCTGTACCCCCTCTCCCCATTCACCCTCTGTACCCCCTCTCCCCATTCACCCTCTGTACCCCCTCTCCCCATTCACCCTCTGTAACCCCCTCTCCCCCATTCACCTTTTGTACCCCCTCTCTCCATTCACCTTCTGTACCCCCGCTCCCCCATTCACCCTCTGTACCCCCTCACCGCATTCACCTTCTGTACCCCACTCCCCCGTTCACCCTCTGTACCCCCTCCCCATTCACCCTCTGTACCCCCTCCCCATACACTTTCTTTACCCCACCATTCACCTTCTGTAGCCCCCTCCCCCATTCACCCTCTGTACCCCTCTCCCCGTTCACCCTCTGTACCCCTCTCCCCTTTCACCCTCTGTACCCCCTCTCCCCGTTCACCTTCTGTACCCCCTCTCCCCATTCACCCTCTGTACCCCCTCCCCATTCACCCTCTTTACCCCCCCTCCCCATTCACCCTCTGTACCCCCTCTCCCCATTCACCCTCTGTACCCCACTCCCCCATTCACCCTCTGTAACCCCACTCCCCGTTGACCCTCTGTACCCCTCTCCCCGTTGACCCTCTGTACCCGTCTCCCCATTCACCCTTTGTACTCCCTCCCCCATTCACCCTCTGTACCCCCTCGCCCTATTCACCCTCTGGACCCCACTCCCCCATTAACCTTCTGTACCCCACTCCCCCATTCACCCTCAGTACCCCTTCTTCCCCTTTCACCCTCTGTACCCCCTCTCCCCGTTCACCCTCTGTACCCCGCCCCCATTCACCTTCTCACCCTGCACCGTCTGTAATATTTCTCCTGGTGCACCCAGTGTACTCCCTATCCTCATTCACTCTCTGTATCCACTCTCTCCCCATCCTGTACCCCTCATCCTCTACCCCATCTCCCCATTTCCCTCTGTACCCCCTCTCCCCGTTCACCCTCTGTTCCCCCTTTCCCTGTTCTCCCTCTGTACCCCCTCTCCCATACACACTTTGAGCCCTCTCTCCCCATTCACCCTCTGTACTCCCTCTCACCACTCTCCCCATGCTGGAATGTAGGGGTCTTCTGGAAAGGAGAGATGCAGGGAGAGGTCTTTGCTGGGAGGGAAGTCTCTACTAGGAAGAATGCTGCAGGGAAGGAGGGTTCTACTGGGAAAGGGGTGCTGCAAGAAGCGAGGGCTGTGCTGGGAAGATGTACTTCGAGAATCAAATGCTGCAGGGAAGGTGTGCCACAGGGAGTGTGGGCACAGCTCGGGAGGAGTGCCAACAGAAGCAAGGGCTCTGCTAGGAACTGGTGTAATAGAGGGCAAGAGCTCTGTTGGGAATGGGTGCTTCAGGGAGGGAGGGCACTGCTGGAAGTTGCAGCAGGGAAGGAGGACTCTGCTGGGAAAGGGCTTCACAGGGAGGGAGTGCCCTGCTGGGAAGAGGCAACGCAAGGGGAGCTCAACTGCGCTGGGAGGGAGGCTCTGCAACCATCACTGTATTCCCAACTGTGTTGCCATCGTCCAGGGCCATTGCTTCGTTGCCATCAATCCAGACGTTTTCGCCCCAGGCTTCAGGTCCAGGATGTCTGACCTGCTCAAGATACACCGAAATCTGGAACCGGTGAGTTGCAGTAGGAAATGTTTTTAAAAGAGGTTATGAAAATTTCCAGCTTTCAGAAGGAGTGAATCTTGAATTTGCTTTCACCCGAGAGAGTGGAGTGGGGAAGATTGAAAGAGTGTTAAGAAGCAGGATAGACAAAGGAGAAACATTTAATGTTGCGTACTTTGATTTTCAGAAAGCCTTTGACAAGGTGCCACGCATGAAGCTGCTTACCAAGCTACGAGCCCATGGTATTACAGGAGAGATTCTAGCATGGATAAAGCAGTGGCTGGCTGGCAGAAGGCAAAGAGCAGAAATAAAGGGAGCCTTTTTCTGGCTGGCTGCCGTTGACCAATGGTGTTACACTAGAGTCTGTGTTGGGATTGATTCTTTTTATATTGTTTGTCAGTGATTTAGATGAAGGAAGTGATGGCTTTGTTGCAAATTTTGCAAATATACGAAGATAGGTGGAGGGGCAGGTAGTTTTGAGGAAGTAGGGAGACTACATAAGAACTTAGACAGATTAGAAGAATGGGTAAAGAAGTGGCAGATGTAATACAGTGTTGGGAAGTGTATGGTCAGGTACTATGGTAGAAGAAATGAAAGGATTAATTATCTTCTAAATGGAGAGAAAATACGGAAAAAATCTGAAGCGAAAGGGACTTGGGAGTTCTTGTGCAAAATTCCCTAAAGGTTAATTTGGGCAAATGCAATGTTAGCATTCATTTCAAGAGGACTAGAATATAAAAGCAAGGATGTAATGTTCAGACTTTATAAAGCAATGGTGAGGCCTCGCTTGGAGTATTGTGAGTAGTTTTGGGCCTCTTATCTTAGAAAGGATGTGCTGAAACTGGAGAGGGTTCAAAGGAGGTACACGTAAGTTATTCCAGGATTGAACAGCTTGTTATATGAAGAGTGTTTGATAGCTCTGGGCCTGTATTCACTGGAATTCAGAAGAATGAGGGGTGGCCTAATTGAAACCTATCGAATGGTGAAAGGCCTTGATAGAGTGGATGTGAAAAGGATCTTTACTATGGTAGGAGAGTCTAAGACTAGAGGGCACAGCTTCAGAATAGAGTGGTGTCCTTTTAGAACGGAGATAGGGAGGAATTTCTTTAGCTGGAGAGTGCTGAGTCTGTGGCTAAGTCTTTATGTATATTTGAAGCAGAGCTTTATTTTTGATTGGTCAGGTCCAGAAGGAATATTGGGGGAAGGCAGGAGATTGGGGTGAGAGGGAAAATGGATGACCGATGATGAAAGGGCAGAAGAGACTCAATAGGTCAAATGGCTCCTATATCTTATGGTCTTATTATTTAGGGAGATCCGGTCCAAATGCCGACAGCTGAGACGAGTTCAGATAGTCATCTTGGTCGGCATGGATGAATTGGGGTGAAGAGTCTGCTTCATGTTGTATGACACTATGGCTCCAGTCAGGAGTGTGATGGCACACTCTCCACTTGCCTCACTGAGTGCAGACAACAGCTCTTAAGCAGCTTGACACCACACAGGACACAGCAGCCCACTCGTCAGGCCTTTTCCGTATCAATAGTCACTCACTCCACTACCAACCCACAGGAACAGCAGCTTCTACCATCTGCAGGTCTCGCTGAAACCACTCACCAATTTCAAGGTTGTTTAATGTCATTTCCACTACACTAGAGTAAAAAAGAACAAAATATTTCACTCCAGATCTGATACCACACAAAAGAAAAACACAAAATAAAGAACACAATCATAAAAGAGGACAATAAATATAAAACAACACACACAAAATGCTGGAGGAACTCAGGTCAGGTAGCATCTATGGAAATGAATAAACAGTCGATGTCTCAGCTGAGACCCCTCTTCAGGAAAGGAAGGCAGGAAGGCGACAGAATGAAAAGGCAGTGGGAGGGAAGGAGGATTGCTTGAAAGTGAAAGATGAAGCATGGTGGGTAAGAAAGGGAAAGGGCTGGAAAAGGAGGAATCTGATTGGAGAGGAGAGTGAACCATAAAAGAAAGGGGCGGAGGAAGGGCACCGGGGGGATGTGATGGGTAGAAACATAGAAACAGAAAATAGGTGCAGGAGTAGGCCATTCGGCCCTTCGAGCCTGCACTGCCATTCGGTATGATCATGGCTGATCATCCAACTCAGAACCCTGTACCAGCCTTCCCTCCATACCCCCTGATCCCTTTAGCCACAAGGGCCATATCTAACTCCCTCTTAAATATAGCCAATGAACTGGCCTCAACTGTTTCCTGTGGCAGAGAATTCCACAGATTCACCACTCTCTGTATGAAGAAGTTTTTCCTATTCTCGGTCCTAAAAGGCTTCCCTTTTATCCTCAACTGTGACCCCTCGTTCTGGACTTCCCCAACATCGGGAACAATCTTCCTGCATCTAGCCTGTCCAATCCCTTTAGGATTTTATACGTTTCAATCAGATCCCCTTTCAATCTTCTAAATTCCAACGAGTATAAGCCTAGTTCATCCAGTCTTTCATCACATGAAAGTCCTGCCATCCCAGGAATCAATCTGGTGAACCTTCTTTGTACTCCCTCTATGGCAAGGATGTCTTTCCTCAGATTAGGGGACCAAAACTGCACACAATACTCCAGGTGTGGTTTCACCAAGGCCTTGTACAACTGCAATAGTACCTCCCTGCTTCTGTACTCAAATCCTCTTGCTATGAATGCCAGCATACCATTCGCCTTTTTCACCGCCTGCTGTACCTGCATGCCCACTTTCAATGACTGGTGTATAATGACACCCAGGTCTCGTTGCACCTCCCCTTTTCCTAATCGGCCACCATTCAGATAATAATCTGTTTTCCTGTTTTTGCCACCAAAGTGGATAACTTCACATTTATCCACATTAAATTGCATCTGCCATGAATTTGCCCACTCACCTAACCTATCCAAGTCACCCTACATCCTCTTAGCATCCTCCTCACTGCTAACACTGCCGCCCAGCTTCGTGTCATCCGCAAGCTTGGAGATGCTGCATTTAATTCCCTCATCCAAATCATTAATATATATTGTAAACAACTGGGGTCCTAGCACTGAGCCTTGCGGTACCCCACTAGTTACTGCCTGCCATTCTGAAAAGGTCCCGTTTATTCCCACTCTTTGCTTCCTGTCTGCCAACCAATTCTCTATCCACATCAATACCTTACCCCCAATACCGTGTGCTTTAAGTGTGCACACTAATCTCTTGTGTGGGACCTTGTCAAAAGCCTTTTGAAAATCCAAATATACCACATCTACTGGTTCTCCCCTATCCATTCTACTAGTTACATCCTCAAAAAATTCTATGAGATTCGTCAGACATGATTTTCCTTTCATAAATCCATGCTGACTTTGTCCGATGATTTCACCGCTTTCCAAATGTGCTGTTATCACATCTTTGATAACTGACTCTAGCAGTTTCCCCACCACCGATGTTAGGCTAACCGGTCTATAATTCCCTGGTTTCTCTCTCCCTCCTTTTTTGAAAAAGTGGGGTTACATTAGCCACCCTTCAATCCTCAGGAACTAGTCCAGAATCTAAAGAGTTTTGAAAAATTATCACTAATGCATCCTCTATTTCTTGGGCTACTTCCTTAAGCACTCTGGGATGCAGACCATCTGGCCCTGGGGATTTATCTGCCTTTAATCCCTTCAATTTACCTAACACCACTTCCCTACTAACATGTATTTCCCTCAGTTCCTCCATCTCACTGGACCCTCTGTCCCCTACTATTTCCGGAAGATTATTTATGTCCTCCTTAGTGAGGACAGAACCAAAGTAATTATTCAATTGGCCTGCCATGTCCTTGCTCCCCATAATCAATTCACCTGTTTCTGTCTGTAGGGGACCTACATTTGTCTTAACCAATCTTTCTCTTTTCACATATCTATAAAAGCTTTTACAGTCAGTTTTTATGTTCCCTGCCAGTTTTCTCTCATAATCTTTTTTCCCCTTCCTAATTAAGCTTCCTCTGCTGAACTCTGAATTTCTCCCAGTCCTCAGGTGAGCCACTTTTTCTGGCTAATTTTTATGCTTCTTCTTTGGAATTGATACTATCCCTAATTTCCCCTGTCAGCCACGGGTGCACTAACTTCCCTGATTTATTCTTTTGCCAAACTGGGATGAACAATTGTTGTAGTTCATCCATGCGATCTTTAAATGCTTGCCATTGCATATCCACCGTCAACCCTTTAAGTGTCATTTGCCAGTCTGTCTTAGCTAATTCACGTCTCATACCTTCAAAGTTACCCTTCTTTAAGTTCAGAACCTTTGTTTCTGAATTAACTATGTCACTCTCCATCTTAATGAAGAATTTCACCATATTATGGTCACTCTTACCCAAGGGGCCTCTCACGACAAGATTGCAAATTAACCCTTCCTCATTGCTCAATACCCAGTCTAAAATAGCCTGCTCTCTAGTTGGTTCCTCGACATGTTGGTTCAAAAAACCATCCCGCATACATTCCAAGAAATCCTCTTCCTCAGCACCCTTACCAATTTGGTTCACCCAATCTACATGTAGATTGAAGTCACCCATTATAACTGCTGTTCCTTTATTGCACACATTTCTAATTTCCTGTTTAATAACATCCCCAACCTCACTACTGCTGTTAGGTGGCCTAGACACAACTCCCACCAGCGTTTTCTGCCCCTTAGTGTTATGCAGCTCTACCCATATCGATTCCACATCCTCCCGGCTTATGTCCTTCCTTTCTATTGCGTTAATCTCCTATCCAGCAACGCCACCCCACCTCCTTTTCTTTCATGTCTATCCCTCCTGAATATTGAATATCCCTGAATGTTGAGCTCCCATCCTTGGTCACCCTGCTGCCATGTCTCTGTGATCCCAACTATATCATATTCATTAATAACAATCTGCACTTTTAATTCATCCACCTTGTTACGAAGGTGAGGAGAGGTAAAAGGCCAGAGTGGGGAATGGAAGGAGAGGGTAAATGTTTAACCTTAAGGAGAAATCGGTAATCGTTCCATCAGGTTGGAGGCTAATCAGACAGAATATAATTCCAGAGGCCCAGTCAGCATCGGAAGCAAAGCACTATGAATTAAATACAGAAGGGGCAAGCAAGGCAGCCATTGTCGGGAGTAGGCCAGCGGTGAGAGTAGGAGCATCAGGTTTTGACTCAAGAGGCTTCGACGAGAAGAGGCTGAGGCCAAAGAAACAGGTGAGGAAATTTGGTCTTGGTTCCCCATTGAACAGCGCAGGCAGGATGACAGATATGACAGTGGAATGCTCCTCCTGCAGGATGGGCGAATTCGTCTTCCTGATGACTACACCTGCAGGAAGTGCAACCAACTCCAGCTCATGAAAGACCACATCAAGGAGCTGGAGCTGGAGCTGGATGAACTTAAAAGCATCCGGGAGGCAGAGCAATGGATACTTTTGAGCGGTGGGGTTACACCCAGAGTGTAGAATTTGGGGAGTAGATGGGTGAACACCGAGAGGGGTAAAGGGAAAAGGAAGTCAGAGCAGAGTCCCCCTGTGGCCATTCTGCTCAGCAACAGGTATACCCCTTTGGATACTGATGAGGGGATGACCTATCTGGGCAAAGCAGCAGCAGCCAGACCAAATGCATTGTGGTTGGCTCTGAGCCTCAGAAGGGTAGGGTGAAATCAAGTGGAGCAATAGTCATAGGGGACTTGATAGTTAGGAGGACAGATAGGAGATTTCATGGCAGTAGAAACATAGAAAACAATACAGGCCCTTCGGCCCACAGAGTTGTGCCGAACGTGTCCCTACCCTAGAAATTACTAGGCTTACCCATAGCCCTCTATTTCACTAAGCTCCATGTACCTATCTAAAAGTCTCTTAAAAGACCCTATCCTATCCGCCTCCACCACCGTTGCCATTAGCCCATTCCACGCACTCACCACTCTCTGAGTAAAAAACTTACCCCTGACACCTCCTATGTAAGGAGACACCAGGGTGTCTCCCAGATTCTAGGGTCCAGGATGTCTCTGAGCAGTTGCAGAATATTGTTGAAGGGGAGGGTGAACAGCTGGAGGTAGAGGTGCATGTTGGTACCAATAACAGGCAGGAGAGGGGTAGAGGTCCTGCGCAGTAGGTTTAGGGGGTTACGAATGAGACTGAAGAGCAGGAGCTCCAAGATAGTAATCTCCAGATTACTCCCGCTGCCAAGAGTTAGTGAAAGTCAGAACAGGAAGATAGTGCAGATGAATGAGTGACTGAGGGGATGGGGCAGATGAATGGGTGGCTGAGGGATTGGGGCAGATGAATGAGTGGCTGAGGAGATGGGGCAACTGAGTGAGTGGTTGAGGGGATGGGGCAGATGAATGAGAGGCCGAGGAGATGGGGCAGATGAATGAGAGGCCGAGGAGATGGAGCAGATGAATGAGAGGCCGAGGAGAATGGGGCAGATGAATGAGAGGCCGAGGGGATGGGGCAGATGAATGAGTGACTGAGGAGATGGGGCAGATGAATGAGTGACTGAGGAGATGGGGCAGATGAATGAGTGGCTGAGGAGATGGGGCAGATGAATGAGTGACTGAGGAGATGGGGCAGATGAATGAGTGGCTGAGGAGATGGGGCAGATGAATGAGTGACTGAGGAGATGGGGCAAATTAATGAGTGACTGAGGAGATGGAGCAGATGAATGAGTGACTGAGGAGATGGGGCAGATGAATGAGTGACTGAGGAGATGGGGCAGATGAATGAGTGGCTGAGGAGATGGGGCAGATGAATGAGTGACTGAGGAGATGGAGCAGATGAATGAGTGACTGAGGAGATGGGGCAGATGAATGAGTGACTGAGGAGATGGAGCAGATGAATGAGTGACTGAGGAGATGGGGCAGATAAATGAGTGGCTGAGGAGATGGGGCAGATGAATGAGTGGCTGAGGAGATGGGGCAGATGAATGAGTGACTGAGGAGATGGGGCAGATGAAAGAGTGGCTGAGGAGATGGGGCAAATTAATGAGTGACTGAGGAGATGGAGCAGATGAATGAGTGACTGAGGAGATGGAGCAGATGAATGAGTGACTGAGGAGATGGAGCAGATGAATGAGTGACTGAGGAGATGGGGCAAATTAATGAGTGACTGAGGAGATGGAGCAGATGAATGAGTGACTGAGGAGATGGAGCAGATGAATGAGTGACTGAGGAGATGGAGCAGATGAATGAGTGACTGTGGAGATGGGGCAGATGAATGAGTGACTGAGGAGATGAGGCAAATTGATGAGTGACTGAGGAGATGGAGCAGATGAATGAGTGACTGAGGAGATGGAGCAGATGAATGATGACTGAGGAGATGGGGCAGATGAATGAGCGACTGGGGCAGGGTTTCAAGTGCTTGGACCTGTGCAAGGGGGATGGGTTACACATGAACTAGAGGGGAACCAATATCCTGAGAGGGAAGTTTGCTGTATTGGGAAGGTTTAAACTAGATTTGCTGGGGCGGTTGGCACACAATTTGAGACAGCTTGTAGGGAGTTTGTGAGGAAGGATATGCAGATGATAAAACAAAGATGCACTCAGCCAGATCATTGAGATGTGTCTCTTTTAGTGCAAGTTATGAAGTTAAGCAAGGCAGATGAACTTAGAGCATGGATTAATATTTGGAACTTTGATATTGTTCCCATTACAGAGACTTGGATGTCCCAGGGTCAGGAATGGCTGCTGGGTGTGCTGGGCTTGAGATTTTTCAAAAAAGACAGGGAGGGAGGCAAAAGAGATGGGGGAGTGGCATTGCTAATCGGGGATAGTATCATGACTGCAGAAAAGGAGGAAGTCATGGAGGGATTGTCTACTGGGTCATCATGGGTGGAAATCAGAAACAGGAAGGGGGCAATCACACTACTGTGTGTCTTTTATAGACCTGCGCCCCCTCCCCTGGAATAGTAACAGAGACGTCGAGGAGCAGATAGGGAAACAGATTCTGCAATAATAATAGGGTAGTTGTGATGGGTGATTTTAACTTCCCTAATGTTGACTGGCATCTCCTTAGAGCATGGGGTTTAGATGGGATGGAGTTCGTTAGGTGTGTTCAGGAAGGTTTCTTGACACAAAATGTAGATAAGCCATCTAGAGGAGAGGCTGTACTTGATCTGGTATTGGAAAATGAACCTGGGCAGGTGTTAGATCTCGGTGGAAGAACATTTTGGAGGTTGTGATCCGAACTCCCATCTCCTTTGCCATAGTGCTGGAGAGGGATAGGAGCAGACTATTTGGGAAAACATTTAATTGGGGTAGGGGAAAATATGATCTATTAGGCAGGAACTTGGGACATAAATTGGGAGTAGATGTTCTCTGGGAAATGCACGGCAGAAATGTGGCAAATGTTCTGGGAACATTTGTATGGCATTCTGCATAGGTATGTTCCACTGAAGCACAGAAAGGATAGTAGGGTAACAGAACCATAATGGACTAAGGATGTAGAAAATCTAGTTAAGAAGAAAATAAGATATAGAAGCAGAAGTAGGCTATGCGGCCCATCGAATCTCCTCCGCCATTCAATCATGGGCTGATCCAATTCTTCCAGTCATCCCCACTCCCCTGTCTTCACCTCATACACATTGACGCCCTGGCTAACCAAGAAACCTATCCATCTCTGCTTTAAATACTTCCAATGACTTGGCCCCACAGCTGTTCGTAGCAACAAATTCCACAGATTTAGCACCCTCTGACTAATGTAAATTATCCACATCTCTGTTCTAAATGGACGTCCTTCAACCTGAAGTCGTGCCCTCTTCTCCTAGACTCCTCTACCATGGGAAATAACTTGCCATATCTAATCTGTTCAGGCCTTTTAACATTCAGAATGTTTCTATGAGACCCACTCTCATTCTCCTGAATTCCAGGGAATACAGCCCAAGAGCGGCCAGGTGTTCCTCATATGGTAACCCTTTCATTCCTGGAATCATTCTCATAAATCTTCTCTGAACCCTCTCCTATGTCAGTATATCCTTACTAAAATAAGGAGACCAAAACTGCACACAATATTCCAAGTGTGGTCTCACAAGTGCCTTATAGAGCCTCAATATCACATCCCTGCTCTTATATTCTCTAACTCTAGAAATGAATGCCAACAGATACATGGATGGGAGGTGTATGGAGGGATATGGTCTGTGTGCAGGTCAGTGGGACTAGGCAGAAAATGGTTCGGCACAGCCAAGAAGGGCCAAAAGGCCTGTTTCTGTGCTGTAGTTTCTATGGTTTCTAACATTGCATTCACTTTTTGCACGACCAACTCAACCTGGAGGTTAACCTTTAGGGTATCCTGCACAAGGACTCCCAAGTCCCTCTGCATCTCTGCGTTTTGAATTCTCTCCCCATCTAAATAATAGTCTGCCTATTTATTTCTTCCACCAAAGTACATGACCATATACTTCCCAACATTGTATTTCATTTGCTACTTCATTGCCCATTCCCCTAAACTATCTAAGTCTATCCAAAGGCTCTTTGTTTCCTCAACACTACCCACTCCTCCACCTATCTTTGTATCATCGGCAAATTTAGCCACAAATCCATTAATCCTATAGTCCAAATCATTGACATACATCATAAAAAACAATGGTCCCAACACCAACCCCTGTGGAACTCCACTGGTAACCAGCCGTCAGTCAGAATAGGATCCCTTTATTCCCACTCTCTGCTTTCTGCTGATCAACCAATGTTCCAACCATGCTAGTAACTTCCCTGTAATTCTATAGGCTCTTATCTTGCTAAGCAGCCTCATGTGCATCACCTTGACAAAGGCCTTCTGAAAATCCAAGTACACCACATCTACTACATCACCTTTGTCTACTCTGCCTGTAATTTCCTCAAAAAATTGCAGTAGGTTAGTCAGGCAGGAATTCCTTTCGGGAAACAATGCTGGCTTTGGCCTATCTTGTCATGTGCCTCCAGGTATTCCATAATCTCATCCCTAACAATCAATTCCAACCATCTTCCCAACCACTGATATCGGGCTAACAGGTCTATAGTTTCCTTTTTGCTGCCTCCCACCCTTAAATAGTGGAGTAACATTTGCAATTTTCCAGTCATCCAGTACAATGGCAGAATCTGTTGATTCTTGAAAGATCATCGTTAATGCCTCTGCAATCTCTCCGGCTACTTCCTTCAGAACCTGAGGGTGCATTCCGTCAGGTCCAAGAGATTTATCCACCCTCAGACCATTAAGCTTCCTGAGCACCTTCTCAGTCGTTATTTCCACTGCTGCTACTTCACTTCCCTGACACTCTTGAATCAAAATACACATTCAGTTTGTCTGCCATCTCTGCATCTCTCATTACAATATCTCCAGCGTCATTTTCTATTGGTCCTATATCTATCCTCAACTCTCTTTTATCCTTTATATACTTTAAAAAGCTTTTTGTATCTTCTTTGATATTAGTTGCCAGCTTCCTCTCATAATTCATCTTTTCCTTCCTAATGACCTTCTTATTTCTTCTGCAAGTTTTTAAAAGCTTCCCAATCCTCTATCCTCTATCTATTAGTAGCAGGAAGGTAGTACAGGAGTCTCCTGCGGTCATCTCCCTCAAAAGCAGATATACCGCTTTGGAGTCTGTTGGGGGAGATGGCTCATCGGGTGAGGGCAGCAGTAGCCAGGATCATGGCACCGTGGGTGGCTCTGCTGCGCATGAGGGCAAGAAAAAGAGTGGTGGAGCTGTTGTGGTAGGGAATTCCAGGATAAGGGGAATAGAGAGGAGCTTCTGTGGCTGCAAACGGGGCTCCCGTATGGTGTGTTGCCTCCTGGGTACAAGGGTCAGTCAGTGATGTCTCGGAGAGGCTGCAGGGCATTCTGAAAGGGGAGGGTGAGACAGCCATATAGGAAGAAATCAGGATGAGGTCCTACAAGTTGAATTTAAGGAGCTAGGAGATAAATTAAAGAGTAGGACCTCAAAGGTAATCATCTCAGGATTATTACTGGTGCCACGTGCTAGCCAGAGTTGGAATAGCAGGACAGCTAGAATGAATATGTTGCTTGAGCAGTGGTGCAGGAGGGAGGGTTTCAGATTCTTGGGGCATTGGAACCACTTCTGGGGGAGGTGGGACCAGTACCATCCGGACGGTCTACATCTGGGCAGGGTCGGGATCAATGTCCTAGGGAGATTGTTTGCTAGTGCTGTTGGGGAGGTTTTAAACTAATATGGCGGGGGGATGGGAACCCAGACAGAAAAGAAGAGGGAAGTGATGCAGAGACCAAAGCTAGAGTTAGTGAAGAAAAAAGTAAGAGTAGAGTGCATAAAAGTAAAAAGCAAAAGTCACATAGGTCACTATGAGGGCACTTTATCTAAATGCCCATAGTATTAGAAACAAGGTTAGTGAATTTGTTTTTACAATACCAAGGCATATGATTTAGTAGCCATTACAGAAACCTGGTTGCAAGGTGGAGATGACTGGGAATTAAATATCCAAGGGTATCAGGTAATATGGAAAGATAGGCAGGAAGGCAAAGGAGGTGGGGCGGCACTCTTAATTAAGTGTGAGATCAGGGCATTTGTGAGAGACAATATAAGAATGTTGAGTCCATCTGAGATTAAGAATAGTAAAGGGAAAAAATCATTGGTGGCAGTTGTCTATAGGCCACCTAATAAAAATATTGCAGTGGCAGAGGCAATTAACCAAGAAATAACTGAGGCTTGTAAGAACGGAACAGCAGTTGTCATGGGGGATTTTAACTTCCACAAATCTTGAGGAGGATTTCATAGAACGCATCCACGATGGCTTTCTTGAGCAGCATGTTAGTGAACCCACAAGGGAAAATGCTATCTTAGATCTAGTCCTGTGCAATGAGGCAGGTAGGATTAACGATCTTGTAGTCAGGGATCCTCTTAGAAAGAGTGATCAGAGTATGATTGAATTTCGTACACAGATGGAGGATGAAATAGTTAGATCTAAAACTAGTGTATTATGCTTGAACAAGGGAGACTACAACAGGATGAGGAAGGAGTTGGCTAATGTGGGTTGGGAGCACAGGCTATTTGGTACGATAGTTGAGGAACAGTGGAATACTTTCAAAGAGATTTTTCACAGTGCTCAACCAAAGTATATTCCAGTCAAAAGTAAGGACAGTAAGTGTGGGGAGAGCCAGCCTTGAATAACTAAGGAAATAAAAGATAGTATCAAATTAAAAGCTCGTGTACAAAGTCGCAAAGAGTAGTGGGAGACTGGAGGATTGGGAAAACTTTAAAAAGCAACAAAGAACAACTAAACAAGAAATAAGGAAAAGGAAGAAAGAGTATGAAAGTAAATTAGCACAAAATATAAAAACATAACAAAAGTTTTTATAAAAATATAAAGCGGAAGAGGGTGGCTAAAGTCAACGTAGGTCCCTTGGAAGACAAGAAGGGGAAATTGATATTGGATGATAAGGAAGTGGCTGAGGCATTGAGTGACTATTTATGTCGGTCTTCATGGTGGAGGACATGTCTAATATGCCAAAGAATGATGTTATGGACGAAATGGGAGGTGAGGACCTCGATAAAATCACTGTCACTAAAGAGATAGTGATGAGCAAACTAAAGGGCCTGAAAGCAGATTAAGTCCCCTGGTCCTGATGGGATGCATCCCAGGGTGCTGAGGGAATCGACGGAGGTTAAAGTAGACACTTTGGTAATCATTTACCAAAATTCTCTACACTCTGGGCAGGTCCCGGTGGATTGGAAGACAGCAAATGTCACGCCACTTTTTTTAAAAAGATGTAGATGAAAGACGGGCCATTATAGGCCAGTTAGCTTAACATCTGTAGTTGGGAAAATACTTGAAGCTGTCATTAAGGAAGAAATAGCCAAACATTTAGTAAAGAGTGGTTCCAGTAGACAGACGCAGCATGGATTCAGAAAGTGCAGGTCCTGTTTGACAACTTACTGGAGTTCTTTGAGGACATAGTGAGTGCAGTGGATAGAGGGAAACAGGTGGATGTCGTATACTTGGATTTTCAGAAGGCGTTCGATAAGGTGCCACACAAAAGACTTATAAATAAGATACAGATGCACAGAGTCAGAGGAAGTGTATTGGCATGGATAGTGGATTAGTTAACCAATAGAAGGCAGAGAGTTGGTATAAATGGGTGTTTCTCCAGTTGGCAGTCAGTGGTGAGTGGGGTGCTGCCGGGGTTGGTGCTGGACCTGCAGCTGTTTACCATTTACATTGATGATTTGGAAGAGGGGACTGAGTGTAACGTAGCAAAATTTGCTGATGACACTAAACTGAGTGGAAAAGCAAATTGTACAGAGGATGTGGAGAGTCTGCAGAGGGATATAGATAGGTTAAGTAAGTGGGCCAAGGTCTGGCAGATGGAATACAATGTTGGTAAATGCGAGATTATCCACTTTGGAAGTAATAATAGAAGAGCAGATTATTATTTAAATGGTGAAAGATTGCAGCATGCTGTTGTGCAGCGGGACTTGGGAGTGCTTGTTCATGAATCGCAAAAAGTTAGCTTGCAGGTACAACAGGTTATTAAGAATGTTGGCCTTCATTGCTAGAGGGATTGAATTCAAGAGCAGGGAGGTCATGCTGCGACTATACAGGGTACTGGTGAGGCCGCAGCTGGAGTACTGTGTGCAGTTCTGGTCTCCACACTTGAGGAAAGATACACTGGCTTTGGAGGCAGTGCAAAGGAGGTTCACCAGATTGATTCCAGAGATGAAGGGGTTAACCTATGAGGAGAGATTGGGTCGCCTGGGACTATACTCTCTGGAATTCAGAAGAATGAGAGGGGATCTTATAGAAACACAAAATTTTAAAAGAGATAGATAAGATAGAAGTAGGAAAGTTGTTTCCATTGGTAGGTGAGACTAGAACTAGGGGACATTGCCTCAAGATTCAGGGGAGAAGATTTAGGACGGAGATGAGGAGAAACTGTTTTTCCCAGAGAGCGGAGAATCTGTGGAATTCTCTGCCCAGGGAAACAGTTGAGGCTTCTTCACTAAATATATTTAAGATACAGTTAGATAGATTTTTACATAGCAGGGGAATTAAGAGTTATAGGGAAAAGGCAGGTAGATGGAGCTGAGTTTACAGACAGATCAGCCATGATCTTATTGAATGGCGGGGCAGGCTCAATGGGCCAGATGGCCTACTCCTGCTCCTATTTCTTCTGTTCTTATGTTTCCACCAACTTTGGCTTCCTTGTATTCCCTCTCTTTTGCTTTTACTTTGGCTCTGACTTTATTTGTCACCCACGGTAGTGTCCTTCTTGCATTTGAAAATTTCTTTTTATTTGGAAGATATCTGTCTTGCACTTCCCTCATTTTTCATAGAAACTCCAGCCATTGCTGCTCTGTTGTCCTTCCTGCTGGTGTCCCTTTCCAGTCAACTTTGGCTATTTTCCCTCTCTATGTCATTGTAATTTCCGTTATTCCACTGAAATACCGACACACTGGAACTTAGTTTCTTCTTCTCAAATTTCAAAGTGAACTCGATCATACTGTGATCACTGTTCCCTAAGGGTTCCTTAATCTTAAACGCTCTAATCACCTGCAGATCATTGCACAACACCCAATCCAGCACAGCCGATCCCCTAGTGGGCACAACAACAAGCTGTTCTAAAAAGCCATCCCTTAGACATTCTACAAATTCTCTCTCTTGAGGTGCAGTACTGGCCTGGTTTTTCCACGCAAACAACAGGAATTCTGCAGATGCTGGAAATTCAAGCAACACATATCAAAGTTGCTGGTGAACGCAGCAGGCCAGGCAGCATCTCTAGGAAGAGGTACAGTCGATGTTTCGGGCCAAGACCCTTCGTCAGGACTAACTGAAGGAAGAGCTAGTAAGAGATTTGAAAGTGGGAGGGGGAGATCCAAAATGATATCCCTCCCCCTCCTGTCTTCTCCTATCATTTTGGATCTCCCCCTCCCCCTCTCAAATCTCTTACTAGCTCTTCCTTCAGTTAGTCCTGACGAAGGGTCTCGGCCTGAAACGTCGACTGTACCTCTTCCTAGAGATGCTGCCTGGCCTGCTGCGTTCACCAGCAACTTTGATGTGTGTTGCTGGTTTTTCCAATCCATTTTCATGTTAAAAGCCCCAACGATGATCATGAAATTGCCCTTCTGACACGGCTTTTCTATCTCCTGTTGTAATTTGTAATCCACATCCTGGCTGCTGTTTGGAGGCCTGTGTACAACTGTCATTAGGGTCCTTTTACCCATGCCGGGGTGTATGGAGCATCAGGGAGGGGTAGCACCTCTGGTGGGGGAACATGTCACGTCCTTCTCAGGGTGGTTAGTCCACCTTTGGTCCCCACCTGGCACTCAGCTCTCACCTGTGGCTCCCCGTAGCTGTCTGCATGCGACAGCGGCCACATCCCGGGCAACGGCTTCGACAAGCCGGCTAAACCAAGTGAGGGTAGCCGACGGGTCTCAAACCCTCGGTGAGATAGGGAGTTGTCTATCCCAGCATGTGAAGACAGACTCTAGTGGATTGAGCGGACGAGACCAATGGAAGGTCCAACGGTCAAGAAGGCGGTCTCTGCAAGCATCATGGAACGTGTAGAGCAGGACAAGGTACAGAAGACATCCTGGTCATCCACTGCGCCTAGTCCCATCTCCAGCCGTCTCTACTCTTGTCTTGCCACTGGATCCAGATGGGAACTGGGAGTGAGGCTGATGCTGCACAACTCTCCCTCACTTAAATCCAAATCAAGCGCTAGTCTCGACACCATCATAAGCCGGCTGGTGGCGCAGTGACATCAGCGCCAGACTCTGGAGTGAAGGTTCCCGAGTTCGAATCTAGTCAAGCCGCTCCTGGGCATGCTTTCCATCCGTGCCAGGATGAGTGTCGAGCTAGCAACTCGACCCTGTAAGAAGTATGACAATGGACGAACCTTACCCATGCCATTTCTTCACTCAACCCATAGACTCTACACCTTCCAATCCTATTGGGCAGGGGGAGAAGATGGCAGCACGACGCAGCTCGCAGCGGTCACTCCGGTGGTGATGTCTGTTATTTGTCAAGTAGGGAGCATGCACAATCCTGTTTTGATGGAGACGGACGTGAGAGCATGGAGGAACATCTGGTGAAACTTCTGAAATGCCTGCTTCGCTGCTGCTGCGACTGTGTGATCCTGAATCTCCGGAGGTGAAGACCCCGAGTCCTCGGCTTTGCATGTTGCTCGGCAGTCGGGGCGGGGTCGAAGCGCTTGGCAGAGGATGGTGTTCGGAGAGGCTGTGTCGGAGGGGCTGGTCGGAGGCTCAAAGTTTTCAGACGGACTCAGAGTCCGCTGCGGCCGGGTGCTTCCAGTGGTGCTGCATCGGCGAGTTGGTGGCACTTGAAGGTTCAATGGCGGGCATTCAGCTCCCAATGGCAGCCATCCTTCAGCCAAGTTTCAGAGATGGCCACAACATCATACTTGCTCATCTGTACTGAGTTTCAAGATCATCCATTTTATTTCTCATGCTGCGTACATTCAAATATAACACTTTTAGTCCAGTATTTGTAGCTTTCTGTTGTAAATCATCCCACTGGTTGTGTTTATGCCTCAGCTCCTGCCTGTTCTTCCTATCATCTCTTTTGCACACTATCTTTGATTTATTTCTGTTTTCCCCTTCCTCAGCCATATCACTCCATTTCCCATCCCGCTGCCAAATTAGCTTAAACCCTCCCAAACAGCTCTATTAAACCTGCCCGCTAGGATATCAGATCCCTTTGGGTTCAAGTGTAACCAGTCCTTTTTGTACAGGTTGTACCTCCCCCAGAAGAGTCCCCAATGATCCAGGGACCCGAAGCCCTGTCCCCTACACCAGTCTCTCAGCCACACATTAATATGCCTGATCATGCTATTCTTGCGCTTGTTAGCACGTGGCACAGGCAGCAATCCTGACATTACAACCTTGAAAGTCCTGGTTTTCAGCTTCCTACCCAACTCCCTGAATTCTCCCTTCAGGACCTCCTCCCTTTTTCTACCTATGTCATTGGTACCAACGTGTACTTCTGGCTGTTCACCCTCTCCCTTCAGCATAATCTGCACCCGATCTGAAACATCCTGTGCCCTGGCGCCTGGGAGACAGCACACCATGCGGGTATCTCTATCAGGCTGACAGAATCTCCTGTCTGTTCCCCTCACTATGGAATCCCCTATGACTACCGCATTCTTAATCTTCTTCTCTCCCTTCTACACCACTGAACCAGGCTCAGTGCCAGAGACCTGATTGCCATGGTCGACTTCTGTCAGGTCATCCCCCTCCACAGAATCCAAAATGAGATAACGATTACTGAGGGGGATGGCCACAGGGGTGCTCTTCTCTTCCTTTCCCTTCCCTGACAGTCAACCCACTTGTCTAACTCCTGCAGCCTCAGGGTGACTAGCTTCTATCTATCTCCTGCTCACTTTCCCTACTAATCTGCAGGTCATCGAGCCGCAGCTCCAGATCCTGAACATGGTCTCTCAGGAGTTGCATCTCAGTGTGCCTGGTGCAGATGTGGCCACCTGGGAGACTGGTAGATTCCCAGGATTCCCACACCTGTCTATTCCTCCAGAAAAAAAAATGCAAGGAAGAAACATAGTCCACCCACCCATTTACCTTGCCAAAGTCCTACCACTCTGATTCAGACCACTCTATCAATGACTACACTGCTAGGCAGTGTCTTCCTTTTATCCTTTTAAAGAAAAGTTTATGAAAGGTTCAAGAAACTAGGTACTGTTAGAGCTGTAGAAAATTACAAGGCTGCCAGGAAGGAGCTCAAGAATGAAATTAGGAGAGCTAAAGGAGCCATGAGAAGGCCTTGGTGAGCAGGATTAAGGAAAATCCCAAAGCATTCAACAAGTTATGTGAAGAGTAAGAGGACAAACATGTGAGAATAGGACCAATCAGTAACGATAGTAGAATCATGTGCATGGAGCCGGAGGACTTAGCAGAGGTACTTAATGAATACTTTGCTTCAGTATTCACCATTGAAAAGGACGTTGGCAATTGTGCAATGACCTACGGTGGACTGAAATAATCGAGTGTATAGACGTTAAGAAAGAGGATATGCTGGAGCTTTTGAAAGGTATTAAGATAGATAAATCACCAGGACCAGACGAGATATACCCCAAGCTACCGTGGGAAGTGAGGGAGGAGATTACTGAGCATCTGGCAATGATCTTCGCATCATCATAAGCAGATGGGAGAAGTACCAGATGATTGGAAGGGTACAAATGTTGTTCCCTTGTTCAAGAAAGGGAGAAGAGATAGCCCAGGAAATTATCGACCACTGAGTCTTACTTCAGTGGTGGGCAAGTTGTTGGAGAAGATCCTGAGAGGCAGGATTTATGAGCATTTGGAGAGACATAATCTGATTAGGGATAGTCAGCATGGCTTTGTCAAGGACAGGTTGTGCCTTACGAGCCTGATTGAATTCTTTGAGGATGTAACAAAACACATTGATGAAGGTAGAGCAGTGGCTATAGTATATATGGATTTCAATAAGGCATTTAATAAGGTTCCCCATGCAAGGCTCATTCAGAAAGTAAGGCGGCATGGGATCCAAGGGGACCTTGCTTTGTGGACCCAGAATTGACTTACTCACAGATGGCAAAGGGTGTTTGTGGGTGGTTCATATTCTGCACAGAGGTCGGTGACCAGTGGTGTTCCACAGGGATCTGTTCTGGGAGCCCTCCTCTTTGAGAATTTTATAAATGACCTGGATAAGGAAGTAGGAGGGTTGTTAGTAAGTTTGCTGATGACACAAAAGGTGGGGGTGTTGTGGATAGTGTGGAGGGTTGTCAGAGGTTACAGCGGAACATTGATAGGATGCAGAACTGGGCTGAGAAGTGTCAGATGGATATCAACCCAGATAACTGTGAAGTAGTTCATTATGGTAGGTCAAATTTGAAGACAGAATATAATATTAATGGTAAGACTCTTAGCAGTGTGGAGGATCAGCAAGATCTTGGGATCTGTGTCCATAGGCCACTCAAAGCTGCTGTGCAGGTTGACAGTGTTGTTAAGAAGGCATATGGTGTGATGGCCTTCATTAGCAGTGGGATTGAGTTCAAGAGCTGTAAGGTAATGTTACAGCTATATAAGACCTTTGTTGGACCCCACATGGAGTACTGTGTTCTGTTCTGGTCACCTCACTACAGGGAGGATGAGGAGATTTACAAGGATGTTGCCTAGATTGGAGAGCACGTCTTATGAGAGTGGGTTGAGTGAACTTGGCCTTTTCTCTTTGGAGCGATAGAGGATGAGAGGTGACCTGATAGACGTGTATGAGATAATGAGAGGCATTGATTGTGTGGATAGCCAGAGGCTTTTTCCCAGGGTTGAAGTGGCTAACACAAGGGAGCATAGTTTTGAGGTGCTTGGAAGTAGGTACAAGGGGGATGTCAGAGGTACGTTTTTCACACAGAGTGGTGGTTGTATGGAATGCACTGCCAGTGACGGTGGTAGAGGTAGATACAATAGGGTCTTTTAAGAGACTGTTAGATAGGTACATGGAGCTTAGAAAAATAGAGGGCTATGCGGGAGGGAAATTCTAGGCAGATTCTAGAGTAGGTTACACAGTCTGCACAACATTGTGGGCCAAAAGACCTGTAAAGTGCTGTAGATTTCTATGTTCTAAGGTGTTGCTCCTCCACCCTGATGGTGGCCCCATCTTGGCACAAGAGGGGGCCCTGGACCAACATGTCGGAACGGGAATGGGAATCAAAAAGAAAATGTTTGGCTGCCTGGAAGTTCCGCTTTAGGTGGATGGAGTGGAGGTGGTGGACGAAACGTTCCTGAAATTTAGGGCAGGTGTCACCAGTGTAGAGGAGGCTGCATCAGGAGCACCAGACACAATAGACAATCCCAGCAGATTTGCAAGTGGAGTGTTGTTTCACGTGGAAAGACTGTTTGGGGACTGAATGGAGGTGAGGGAGGAAGTGAATGGGCAGGTGTAGCACTTGGGTCACTTGTAGGGATAAGTGCTGGGAGGGACAAATAGATGAAGGAGTCATAGAGGAGCAATTTCTGTGGAAAGTGGGAAGATGTAAAGATATGTTTACTGGTAAGATCCCTTTGGAGAGGGCTGAAATTGTGGAGGATGATGTTTTGGATGTGGAGGCTCATGGGGTGGTAGGTAAAGACAAGAGGAACTCTATCATTATTAAGGCAGTAGGAAAATGGGGTGAGCATGAATGTTCAGGAAATGGAGGAGATGCCAGTGAGGACATCTTCAATGGTGGATGAAGGGAAACTCCATTTTTTGAAGAAAGAAGACATCTCTAATGTCCTGGAAAGGAAACCACATCCTGGGAACAGATGCGGCAAAGGTGAAGGAACTGAGAAAAGGGAATAGCATTTTTACAGGAAACAGGGTAGGAAGAAGTATATTCAAAATAACCATGGGAATCGGTAGGTTTATAAGAAATGTCGGTTGATAGTTTGTCTCCAGAGGTAGAGACAGAGAGATCAAGAAAGTGGAGGAAGGTATCAGAAATAAGGTACATAAGATAGCTTATATACAGTACATAGATTAATTGTACATTCATAAAGTGTCACTAGGTACATGATGCAACTGATAAAAGTAGTGGAGGTGGGGGGTGGGTTAGTGGATGGAGATGTTAATCAGCCTTATTGCTTGAGAGAAGTAACTGTTTTTGGATCTAGTGGTCCTGACATGGATGCTACATAACCTTCTCCCTGATGGGAGTGGGACATATCGGCCATGAGCAGGGTGAGTGGGGCCCTTCATGATGATACTAGCCCTTTTCCGTGACATTTCTGTATACATCCTTGATAGCAGGTAGGCTGATGCTGGTGATGCAATCGTCAGTTTTGACTGCCATTCGTGAGACTTCCTGTCCACTGCAGAGTAGTTTCCATACCATGCATCATGCACTGATAGAGCCAAAGGGCCGAACTCTGTAACTGTATATACATCCTTGATGTTGGATAGGTGCAGCACTTCGGTCAACATCCTTGGTGTTGAGCAGCTTTGACTTCCCATTGCAGAACCTTCCTGTGCTGCAGTGCATTCTCTGTACCGTGCAGTAATGCAGCTTGTTAGGATGCATTGGGCAGTTTTGACTACCCGTTGCAGTACCTTCCTGTCAAGACTCCAGAGACCCCACCATCCAACCCAACTTGAATCAGAAACAGAATCAAACTTAATGTCACTGGCATGTACTTTTACCCTGTCAGGAACATGTTGGTTTTCAACTCTGGATATTTCTCCCACTGATCAGATGCAGACTTGCCTCAAAGGAGATGCTCCCAGTTTACCTTTGGCAGGTGTCCCTTTATGTTGATGCAATTATAAGATCTTCATTGTAACTCCAGCCCTGCTCTTGTCCAGAACAACTTTAAAGTAAATGCAGTTACAGTCACCATCGGCAAAATGATCTGCACTGACATTCTTTTCGTCTGACCAGTCCTCATCCCATTAATGCGCCATCTCTCAATTGTCTACTTGTACACTGTTGCAAAAAGCTCTGCTCCTGGCCACACCTCAAATATTACACAGAATCTTTAAAGTTAAAGCAATCCCAGTTGAAATCTCAAACAACAGGAATTCTGCAGATGCTGGAAATTCAAGCAACACACATAAAAGTTGCTGGTGAACGCAGCAGGCCAGGCAGCATCTGTAGGAAGAGGTGCAGTCGACGTTTCAGGCCGAGACCCTTCGTCAGGACTAACTGAAGGAAGAGTGAGTAAGGGATTTGAAAGTTGGAGGGGGAGGGGGAGATCCAAAATGATAGGAGAAGACAGGAGGGGGAGGGATGGAGCCAAGAGCTGGACAGGTGATTGGCAAAAGGAATACGAAAGGATCATGGGACAGGAGGTCCGGGAAGAAAGACAAGGGAGGGGGGGAGCCAGAGGATGGGCAAGGGGTATATTCAGAGGGACAGAGGGAGAAAAAGGAGAGTGAGAGAAAGAATGTGTGTATAAAAATAAGTAACAGATGGGGTATGAGGGGGAGGTGGGGCATTAGTGGAAGTTAGAGAAGTCGATGTTCATGCCATCAGGTTGGAGGCTACCCAGACGGAATATAAGGTGTTGTTCCTCCAACCTGAGTGTGGCTTCATCTTTACAGTAGAGGAGGCCGTGGATAGACATGTCAGAATGGGAATGGGATGTGGAATTAAAATGTGTGGCCACTGGGAGATCCTGCTTTCTCTGGCGGACAGAGCGTAGGTGTTCAGCAAAGCGGTCTCCCAGTCTGCGTCGGGTCTCGCCAATATATAAAAGGCCACATCGGGAGCACCGGACGCAGTATATCACCCCAGCCGACTCACAGGTGAAGTGTTGCCTCACCTGGAAGGACTGTTTGGGGCCCTGAATGGTGGAAAGGGAGGAAGTGTAAGGGCATGTGTAGCACTTGTTCCGCTTACACGGATAAGTGCCAGGAGGGAGATCAGTGGGGAGGGATGGGGGGAACAAATGGACAAGGGAGTTGCGTAGGGAGCGATCCCTGCGGAATGCAGGGGGGGGGCGGGAAAGATGTGCTTAGTGGTGGGATCCCGTTGGAGGTGGTGGAAGTTACGGAGAATAATATGTTGGACCCAGAGGCTGGTGGGGTGGTAGGTGAGGACCAGGGGAACCCTATTCCTAGTGGGGTGGCGGGAGGATGGAGTGAGAGCAGATGTGCGTGAAATGGGGGAGATGTGTTTAAGAGCAGAGTTGATAGTGGAGGAAGGGAAGCCCCTTTCTTTAAAAAAGGAAGACATCTCCCTCGTCCGAGAATGAAAAGCCTCATCCTGAGAGCAGATGCGGCGGAGACGGAGGAATTGCGAGAAGGGGATGGCGTTTTTGCAAGAGACAGGGTGAGAAGAGGAATAGTCCAGATAGCTGTGAGAGTCAGTAGGCTTATAGTAGACATCAGTGGATAAGCTGCCTCCAGAGACAGAGACAGAAAGATCTAGAAAGGGGAGGGAGGTGTCAGAAATGGACCAGGTCAACTTGAGGGCAGGGTGAAAGTTGGAGGCAAAGTTAATAAAGTCAACGAGCTCTGCATGCATGCAGGAAGCAGCGCCAATGCAGTCGTCGATGTAGCGAAGGAAAAGTGGGGGACAGATACCAGAATAGGCACGGAACATAGATTGTTCCACAAAGCCAACAAAAAGGCAAGCATAGCTATGACCCATATGGGTGCCCATAGCTACACCATCCTCCCGCCACCCCACTAGGAATAGGGTTCCCCTGGTCCTCACCTACCACGCCACCAGCCTCCGGGTCCAACATATTACTCTCCGTAACTTCCGCCACCTCCAATGGGATCCCACCACTAAGCACATCTTTCCCGCCCCCCCCCCTGCATTCCGCAGGGATCGCTCCCTACGCAACTCCCTTGTCCATTTGTCCCCCCCATCCCTCCCCACTGATCTCCCTCCTGGCACTTATCCGTGTAAGCGGAACAAGTGCTACACATGCCCTTACACTTCCTCCCTTTCCACCATTCAGGGCCCCAAACAGTCCTTCCAGGTGAGGCAACACTTCACCTGTGAGTCGGCTGGGGTGATATACTGCGTCCGGTGCTCCCGATGTGGCCTTTTATATATTGGCGAGACCCGACGCAGACTGGGAGACCGCTTTGCTGAACACCTACGCTCTGTCTGCCAGAGAAAGCAGGATCTCCCAGTAGCCACACATTTTAATTCCACATCCCATTCCCATTCTGACATGTCTATCCACAGCCTCCTCTACTGTAAAGATGAAGCCACACTCAGGTTGGAGGAACAACACCTTATATTCCGTCTGGGTAGCCTCCAACCTGATAGCATGAACATCGACTTCTCTAACTTCCGCTAATGCCCCACCTCCCCCTCGTACCCCATCTGTTACTTATTTTTATATACACATTCTTTCTCTCACTCTCCTTTTTCTCCCTCTGTCCCTCTGAATATACTTCTTGCCCATCCTCTGGGTCCCCCCCCCCCCCCCTCTTGGCTCCATCCCTCCCCCTCCTGTCTTCTCCTATCATTTTGGATCTCCCCCTCCCCCTCCCACTTTCAAATCCCTTACTCACTCTTCCTTCAGTTAGTCCTGACGAAGGGTCTCGGCCTGAAACGTCGACTGCACTTCTTCCAAGAGATGCTGCCTGGCCTGCTGCGTTCACCAGCAACTTTTATGTGTGTTGCCAGTTCAAATCTGAAAGTTTTATGAAGGATGACCTGTGTTTAATGCATCGTCTGTGCCTATGACTTCAGTTGACGGTTGGGAGATCTGTAATACCACCAAGCAAAGTGACACCACCATTTTCATTTCCAATCTTCACCCGTGTCTTTAAGTAGACGGAATGATATGGAGGGATTTGAATGGTGTGTTACTGAGGGAGGGAGGTAGATCATTGAAGGAGAGATGTGGAAGGAAGTAGGTCATTGAGGGATCGATGTGCAGTGAAGTAGGTCATTGAGGGAGGAATGTTGGAAGGAGGGAGGTAAGTCACTGGGGGAGGGATGTGGAGTGAGTTTGGGCAGTGAAGGAGGGATGTTGAGGGAGGTAGATCACTGGGAAGAATGGGCAGGGAGTTAGGTCACTGAGGGAGGGATGTGTAAGTAGGAAAGTCATTGAAGAAAGTATGTAGCAGAAGAGAGGTGTTCACTGTCAGATTAATGTGAAAGGAAGTAGGTCATTGACAGAGGAATGCAGAGGAAGTTAGGTCATTCGGGGAGAGATGCTGAGAGAGGTAGGTCATTGACAGAGGGATATGCAGGGAGTTTGGTCATTGAGGTAGGTAGATGGAGGTTGGTCACTGAGGGAGAGATGTGGAGGGAGGTAGTTCACTGAAGTTGGAATGCGGAGGGAGTTATGTCATTGAGGAGGGATGTAGAGGGAGGAAGGTCACTGATGGAGGGATGTTGAGAGAGGTAGATGACTATGGGGGATGTAGAGGGAAGTACAGTTGAAGTCAGAAGTTTACATACACCTTAGCCAAATACATTTAAACTCAGTTTTTTACAACTCCTGACATTTAATTCTAGGAAACATTCCATGTCTTAGGTCAATTAGGATCAGTACTTTATTTTAAGAATGTGAAATGTCAGAATAATAGTAGAGCAAATGATTTATTTCAGCTTTTATTTCTTTCATCACTTTCCCAGTGGGTCAGAAGTTTACATACACTTTCTTAGTATTTGGTAGCATTCCCTCTAAATTGTTTAACTTGAGTCAAACTTTTTGGGTTGCCTTCCACAAGCTTCTCTTAGTAAGTTGCTGGAATTTTGTTCCATTCCTCCAGACAGAACTGATGTAACTGAGTCAAACTAAGTTTGTAGGTCTCCTTGCTCGCACACGCTTTTTCAGTTCTGCCCACTAATTTTCTATTGGATTGCAGTCAGAAAATGATGTCAAGTCTGGTTCATCCTTAGCAGCAATTTCCAAATGCCTGAAGGTACCACGTTCATCTGTACAGACAATAGTACACAAGTATAAACACCATGGGACCATGCAGCCGTCATACCGCTCAGGAAGGAGACGCATTTTGTCTCCTAGAGATGAACGTACTTTGGTGCGAAAAGTGCAAATCAATCCCAGAACAACAGCAAAGGACTTTGTGAAGATGCTGGAGGAAACAGGTAGACAAGTATCTATATCCACAGTAAAATGAGTCCTATATTGACATAACCTGAAAGGCTGCTTAGCAAGGAAGAAGCCACTGCTCCAAAACCGCCATAAGAAAGCCAGACTACAGTTTGCAAGTGCACATGGGGACAAAGATCTTACTTTTTGGAGAAATGTCTTCTGGTCTGATGAAACAAAAATTGAACTGTTTGGCCATAATGACCATCGTTATGTTTGGAGGGAAAAGGGTGAGGCTTGCAAGCCAAAGAACACCATCCCAACTGTGAAGCATGGGGGTGGCAGCATCATGTTGTGGGGGTGCTTTGCTGCAGGAGGGACTGGTGCACTTCACAAAATAGATGGCATCATGAGGAAGGGAAATTATGTGGATATATTGAAGCAACATCTCAAGACATCAGCCAGGAAGTTAAAGCTCAGTTGCAAATGGGTCTTCCAAATGGACAATGACCCCAAGCACACCTCCAAAGTTGCGGCAAAATTGCTAAGGGACAACAAAGTCAAGGTATTGGAGTGGCCATCACAAAGCCCTGACCTCAATCCGATAGAAAATTTGTGGGCAGAACTGAAAAAGCATGTGCGAGCAAGGAGGCCTACAAACCTGACTCAGTTACACCAGTTCTGTCTGGAGGAAACAAACAAAATTCCAGCAACTTACTGTGAGAAGCTTGTGGAATGCTATCCAAAACATTTGACCCAAGTTAAACAATTTAAAGGCAATGCTACCAAATACTAACAAATTGTATGTAAACTTCTGACCCACTGGGAAAGTGATGAAATAAATAAAAGCTGAAATAAATCATTCTCTCTACTATTATTCTGACATTTCACATTCTTAAAATAAAGTAGTGATCCTAACTGACCTAAGACAGGGAGCGTTTTCTAGGATTAAATGTCAGGAATTGTAAAAATCTGAATTTAAATATATTTGGCTAAGGTGCATGTAAACTTCTGACTTCAACTGTAGGTCATTTAGGAGGACTGTGGAGGAAAGCAGGTCATTGAGACAGGAATGTGGAGGAGGATGGTCACTAATGGAGGGATGTGGAGGGACCTAGATCACAAAGGGGGGAATATAGAGGGAAGTAGGTCATTGAGGGAGAGATATGGAGGGAGGTGTTTCAGTCAGTGGGGAATGCAGGTGGAGGGCGGTAATTGAAGGAGTGATGTGGAGCGAGATAGGTCATTGAGTGAGAGATGTGGATAGAGGAAAGTAATGGAGGGAGAAAGGTCACTAAGGGAGATATGTGGAGGGAGTTAGGTCACTGTGGGAGGAAATTGGATGAAAGGAGGTCACTGAGGGATGTGGAGTGAGAGAAGTCACTGAGGGAGATATGTGGAGGCAGGTCAGTAAAGGAGGTAGGTCATTGAGGGAGGTATGTGAATGTAGGTCGCTTGGGGAGGGACGTGGAGTGAAGAGGATACTGAGGGAGGGAGTGAGGTCACTGAGGAAGGAATCCTTATCGGACAAAGTCAGCATGGATTTGTGAAAGGAAAATCATGTCTGACGAATCTCATAGAATTTTTTGAGGATGTAACTAGTAGAGTGGATAGGGGAGAACCAGTGGATGTGGTATATTTGGATTTTCAAAAGGCTTTTGACAAGGTCCCATACAGGAGATTAGTGTGCAAACTTAAAGCACACGGTATTGGGGGTAAGGTATTGATGTGAATAGAGAATTGGTTGGCAGACAGGAAGCAAAGAGTGGAAATAAATGGGACCTTTTCAGAATGGCAGGCAGTGACTAGTGGGGTACCACAAGGCTCAGTGCTGGAACCCCAGTTGTTTACAATATAAATGACTTGGATGAGGGAATTAAATGCAGCATCTCCAAGTTTGCGGATGACACGAAGCTGGGCGGCAGTGTTAGCTGTGAGGAGGATGCTAAGAGGATGCAGAGTGACTTGGATAGGTTGGGTGAGTGAGTGGACAAATTCATGGCAGATGCAATTTAATGTGGATAAATGTGAAGTTATCCACTTTGGTGGCAAAAATAGGAAAACAGATTATTATCTGAATGGTGACCGATTAGGAAAAGGGGAGGTGCAACGAGACCTGGGTGTCATTATACACCAGTCATTGAAAGTGGGCATGCAGATACAGCAGGCGGTGAAAAAGGCGAATGGTATGCTGGCATTTATAGCAAGAGGATTCGAGTACAGGAGCAGGGAGGTACTACTGCAGTTGTACAAGGCCTTGGTGAGACCACACCTGGAGTATTGTGTGCAGTTTTGGTCCCCTAATCTGAGGAAAGACATCCTTGCCATAGAGGGAGTACAAAGAAGGTTCACCAGATTGATTCCTGGGATGGCAGGACTTTCATATGAAGAAAGACTGGATGAACTGGGCTTGTACTCGTTGGAATTTAGAAGATTGAGGGGGGATCTGATTGAAACGTATAAAATCCTAAAGGGATTAGACAGGCTAGATGCAGGAAGATTGTTCCTGATGTTGGGGAAGTCCAGAACGAGGGGTCACAGTTTGAGGATAAAGGGGAAGCCTTTTAGGACCGAGATTAGGAAAAACTTCTTCACACAGAGAATGGTGAATCCGTGGAATTCTCTGCCACAGGAAACAGTTGAGGCCAGTTCATTGGCTATATTTAAGAGGGAGTTAGATATGGCCCTTGTGGCTACGGGGATCAGGGGGTATGGAGGGAAGGCTGGTGCAGGGTTCTGAGTTGGATGATCAGCCATGATCATAATAAATGGCGGTGCAGGCTCGAAGGGCCGAATGGCCCACTCCTGCACCTATTTTCTATGTTTCTATGAATATTGATGGAGGGTAGTTCTTGAGGGAGGAATGTGGAGGGAGGGAGGTCAGTGAGGGAGGTATGTAGAAGAAGGTAGGTTATTGAGAGAGAAATGTAGAAGGCGGTAATCATTGAGGGGGAGGTGGGGGATTTAGGTCATTGAGGAAGGGATGTGAAGGGGGTGTGTCATTGAGGGGGAGATGTGGAGGATTTAGGTCATTGAGGGGGAGATGTGGAGTGAGGGCGGTTATTGAGGGTGATATGTGGAGAGCGGTAGGTCACTAAGGGAGGGATGTGAAGTAAGGTAGGTCATTAAGGGATTGATGTAGAGGGATGTAGGTCATTGACAGAGGAGTGTCAGTGAGGGAGAGATGTGGAGAGTGGTAGGTCATTGAGGGTGATATGTGGAGGGCGGTGGGTCATTGAGGAAGGGATGTGACAGAAGGTAGGTTATTGAGGAAGGGATGTAAAGGAAGGTAGGTCATTGAGGGAGAAATGTGGAGGGAGGTAGGTCATTGAGGGGGAGATGTGGAGAATTTAGGTCATTGAGGGAGAGATGTGGAGTGAGGGAAGTCATTGAGGGTGATATGTGGAGGGCGGTAGGTCATAGAGGCAGGAATGTGAAGGAAGGTAGGTCATTAAGGGATTGATGTGGAGGGAGCTAGGTCATTGAGAGAGGGGTGTGAAGGAAGGTAGGTCATTAAGGGATTGATGTGGAGGGAGGGAGGTCATTGAGGGACAGATGTGGAGGGTGGTAGGTCATTGAGGCAGAGTTGTGGAGGGAGGTAGGTCATTGAGGGGGAGATGTGGAGGATTTAGGTCATTGAGGGGGAGATGTGGAGTGAGGGCGGTTATTGAGGGTGATATGTTGAGAGCGGTAGGTCACTAAGGGAGGGATGTGTAGGAAGGTAGGTCATTAAGGGATTGATGTAGAGGGAGGTAGGTCATTGACAGAGGAGTGTCAGTGAGGGAGAGATGTGGAGAGTGGTAGGTCATTGAGGCAGAGATGTGGAGGGAGGTAGGTCATTGACGGGGAGATGTGGAAAGCGTGTCACTGGGGAAGTTAAGGGCTGTGGGTGAGCATCTGGGGGACAGTGACCACCGCTCCCTGGCCTTTAGCATTACTATGGAAAAGGATAGAATCAGAGAGGACAGGAAAGTTTTTAATTGAGGAAGGGCAAATTATGAGGCTATAAGGCTAGAATTTGCAGGTGTGAATTGGGATGACGTTTTTGCAGGCATATGTACTGTGGACATGTGGTCGATGTTTAGAGATCTCTTGTGGGATGTTAGGGATAAATTTGTCCCGGTGAGGAAGATAAAGAATGGTAGGATGAAGGAACCATGGGTGACAAGTGAGGTGGAAAATCTAGTCAGGTGGAAGGAGGCAGCATACATGAGGTTTAGGAAGCAAGGATCAGATAGGTCTATTGAGGAATATAGGGAAGCAAGAAAGGAGCTTAAGAAGGGGCTGAGGAGAGCAAGAAGGGGGCATGAGAGGGCCTTGGTGAGTAGAGTAAAGGAAAACCCCAAGGCATTCTTCAATTATGTGAAGAAAAAAAGGATGACAGGAGTGAAGGTAGGACCGATTAGAGATAAAGGTGGGAAGATGTGCCTGGAGGCTGTGGAAGTGAGTGAGGTCCTCAATGAATACTTCTCTTCGGTATTCACCAATGAGAGGGAACTTGATGATGGTGAGGACAATATGAGTGAGGTTGATGTTCTGGAGCATGTTGATATTAAGGGAGAGGAGGTGCTGGAGTTGTTAAAATACATTAGGACGAATAAGTCCTCGGGGCCTGACGGAATATTCCCCAGGCTGCTCCACAAGGCGAGGGAAGAGATTGCTGAGCCTCCAGCTAGGATCTTTATGTCCTCGTTATCCACAGGAATGGTACCGGAGGATTGGAGGGAGGCGAATGTTGTCCCCTTATTCAAAAAAAGTAGCAGGGATAGTCCGGGTAATTATAGGCCAGTGAGCCTTACGCCTGTGGTGGGAAAGCTGTTGGAAAAGATTCTTAGAGATAGGATCTATGGGCGTTTAGAGAATCATGGTCTGATCAGGGACAGTCAGCTTGGCTTTGTGAAGGGCAGATCATGTCTAACAAGCCTGATAGAGTTCTTTCAGGAGGTGACCAGGCATATAGATGAGGGTAGTGCAGTGGATGTGATCTATATGGATTTTAGTAAGGTATTTGACAAGGTCCCACGCGGTAGGCTTATTCAGAAAGTCAGAAGGCATGGGATCCAGGGAAGTTTGGCCAGGTGGATTCAGAATTGGCTTGCCTGCAGAAGGCAGAGGGTGGTGGTGGAGGGAGTACATTCAGATTGGAGGATTGTGACTAGTGGTGTCCCACAAGGATCTGTTCTGGGACCTCTACTTTTCGTGATTTTTATTAACGACCTGGATGTGGGGGTAGAAGGGTGGGTTGGCAAGTTTGCAGACGACACAAAGGTTGGTGGTGTTGTAGATAGTGTAGAGGATTGTCGAAGATTGCAGAGAGACATTGATAGGATGCAGAAGTGGGCTGAGAAGTGGCAGATGGAGTTCAACCCAGAGAAGTGTGAGGTGGTACACTTTGGAAGGACAAACTCCAAGGCAGAGTACAAAGTAAATGGCAGGATACGTGGTAGTGTGGAGGAAAAGAGGGATCTGGGGGTACATGTCCACAGATCCCTGAAAGTTGCCTCACAGGTAGATAGGGTAGTTAAGAAAGCTTATGGGGTGCCAGCTTTCATAAGTCGAGGGATAGAGTTTAAGAGTCGCGATGTAATGATGCAGCTCTATAAAACTCTGGTTAGGCCACACTTGGAGTACTGTGTCCAGTTCTGGTCACCTCACTATAGGAAGGATGTGGAAGCATTGGAAAGGGTACAGAGGAGATTTACCAGGATGCTGCCTGGTTTAGAGAGTATGCATTATGATCAGAGATTAAGGGAGTTAAGGCTTTACTCTTTGGAGAGGAGGGGGATGAGAGGAGACATGATAGAGGTGTACAAGATAATAAGAGGAATAGATAGGGTGGATAGCCAGCGCCTCTTCCCCAGGGCACTACTGCTCAATACAAGAGGACATGGCTTTAAGGTAAGGGGTGAGAAGTTCAAGGGGGATATTAGAGGAAGGTTTTTTACTCAGAGAGTGGTTGGTGCGTGGAATGCACTGCCTGAGTCAGTGGTGGAGGCAGATACACTAGTGAAGCTTAAGAGACTACTAGACAGGTATATGGAGGAATTTAAGGTGGGGGGTTATATGGGAGACAGGGTTTGAGGGTCGGCACAACATTGTGGGCAGAAGGGCCTGTACTGTGCTGTACTATTCTATGTTCTATGTTCTCAATGGAAGAGGAAGGTGACCAGGATCCCCTGACCTGACATCTTGGTTACAATCTCACTGAGTGGTGATGAGTCAAGTGCCTGGATTTAGTTTTCTTTCCAGTTTCTGCCCACCCTGGTGTTCAGTGAGGGACAAAGGCACCTCACAACCATCCACCCCTACTCTGGGTCGGACTCAGTCTGCATCTCGTGTCTTAGTGAGGACTGGGGGGGGGAGGGGGTGGTTGTACTTTTTTTTTACAAAACTACAAAAGTGTATTTGCACAAAATACAAACATCTAGTATTTGCAATACAGTGAGCAAATTCAAATCAAAATATGATAATTGCTGTCTTTTGAACAGTCTGGGGGATCTGTGACTGTACCCCTGGAAGAGGGGAAGGCAGTTGTCCCAGGCATTTCTGCGTGCCAGGGTGGTGAGCTGGTTACCAGCTGACACTCAGATCAGACCCCAACTCCCAACGGAGCGGCACTGTCCACAGTCTCATGCAGTGAACAGCTTCAGTGTTTCTAGTTACAGTGGACTGCATTCTGACACGACACCTGTCTGGACCCTATGTGTGAACCTCTGAACAGTGTTGGGTGAGGCTCCACCACTGTGTCTGGTTACAGGAATGTGTTCCTTTCTCTTGCAGAGTGAGCCAGGGCTGTGTGTCTTCATACCAGGAGATCCAGAGAGGCAGCACATGGCACAGTGCGATCGGTATGGGGCCATCCCGTACCACATCAACGTGGTTGACCACGTGGTGAGAACATTGGCCAAGCTCTCCATGCACTCAGCTTTTGACATTGATTCCAGGTGGAGGTGGTTTGGTAGGAAGGGGGAGGTAGAGCAGGACGGAGGGTTTTGGGGGGCAGATGAAAGGCTCCCACCAAAACCATGGACAGCAGTAGGAAGGAAATAGGGAGACTGCAGAGGTGCAGATTCCTGAAGGATCAGAGACAGGAACAAGAGTCCGAAAGTGCATGGGGGTGGGGGAGGAAAATCAGGGCAGAGATCTGGAAAATGAGGTGAGGTGCAGAGAGGGTGGGGAGAGTGAGAGATAGAGAGGGTAGGGAGGGAAGATTGGTGGAGGGGCTGGTAGTGTTGAGAAAACTGATAGGCTGCAGAAGGACTTAAACAGATTAGGAGAATGGGCAAGAATGTGGCAAATGTAATACAATGTCGGAAAATGCATGATCATACACTTTGGTAGTAGAAATAAATGTGCAGCCTATTTTCTAAATAGGGAGGAAATCCAAAAGTCTGAGATGCAAATGAACTTGGGAGTCCTTGTGCAGCACAGCCTAAAGATTAACTTACAGGTAGAGTCTCTGATGAGGAAGGCAAAAGCAACATTAGAATTCATTTCAAGAGGTCTAGAATACAAGGGGAAGAATGTGATGCTGAGGCTTTATAAGGCCCTGGTGAGGCCTCACCTTGAGTATTGTGAACAGTCTTGGGCTCCTCATCTAAGAAAAGATGTGCTGGCATTGGAGAGAGTTCAGTGGCTGTTCACAAGGATGAATCTAGGAATGAAAGGGTTATCATGTAAGGAACATCTGTTAGTTCTGGGTCTAAACTTGCTGCACTTCAGAAGGATGAGGGGGAATCCCATTGAACCCTTTCGAATGTTGAAAGACCCAGACAGAGTAGTTGTGGAATGGATGTTTCTCGTTGTGGGGGAGTCTAGGACAAGAAAGCACAGCTTCAGGATAGAGGGGCGTCCATTTAAAACAAGCTGCGGAGAAATTTATTTAGCCAGAGGATGGTGAATTTGTGGAATTTGTTACCACAGGCAGCTGTGGAGGCCAAGTCATTGGGTGTATTTAAAGTGTATTGATACGTTTTTGATTGGACATGGCATCAAAGATTACAGGGAGAAGCCTGGGGAGTAGGGCTGAGGAGGAGAGAAAAAAAGAATCAGCCATGATTGAATGGCGGAGCTGAATCGAGGGGCCAAATGGAATAATTCAGCTCCTATGTCTTATGGTCTTATCAGATGGGAGAGTGACATGTAGAGAGTGTGGAGAGCACAGCCCAGTGGGTAGAGATGGTGGGAAGCACTGGGGAGCAGACAGTGATCGGTAGAGAGGGTGGGGAGGAGATAGTGAGGGGGAGAAAGGGTATGAGGAGTGTCTGAGGGATAGATAGGGTGTGGAGAGGTGGGGAGGGAAGAGCGAGGGATCAAGAGGGTGGGGAGGGATCGAGACTGGTGAGGGGAGAGGAATCAAGAGGGTGGGGATGGGAGAGTGAGGAATCGAGAGGGTGGGGAGGGGAGAGTGAGGGATCGAGAGGGTGGGGAGGGGAGAGTGAGGGATGGAGAGGGTGGGGAGGGGAGAATGAGGGATCAAGGCTGTGATGAGGGGAGAGTGACGGATCAAGAGGGTGGGGGAGGGAGAGTGAGGGGAAGGATGGGTGGAAAGGGGAATGTAACAGGTAGGGTGAAGAGACGTCCGGTGAGAAGAGCGAGGGATCGAGGGGGTGGGGAGGGGAGAGTGAGGGATCGAGAGGGTGGAGAGGGGAGAGTGAGGAATCGAGAGGGTGGGGAGGGGAGAATGAAGGATCAAGGCTGTGATGAGGGGAGAGTGACGGATCAAGAGGGTAGGGGAGGGAGAGTGAGGGGAAGGATGGGTGGAAAGGGGAATGTAACAGGTAGGGTGAAGAGACGTCCGGTGAGAAGAGCGAGGGATCGAGGGGGTGGGGAGGGGAGAGTGAGGGATCGAGAGGGTGGGGAGGGGAGAGTGAGGGATCGAGAGGGAGGGTGAAGCATAGAGAGTGTGGGAGGGGAGAGTAAGGAGTCGTGGGAGGGGAGAGTAAGGTAGAGAAGGTGAGAGGGGAGAATGAGGGATAGAGAGGGTGGGGAAGGGAGAGAGAGATCGAGTGTGTGGAGACGAGAGTGAGGGATCGAGAGGTGGGGAGAGGAGAGTGAGAAGGAGAAAGAGTGGGGGGAGAGTGAACGTAGAAAGACTGAGGAGAAGAATGGGAGGAAAGAGGAAAGTGATGGGTAGAGAGGGTGGGGAGAGGAGGGTGCAGAATAGACGGTGCGGTGGGAGAGTGAGAGGTAGAGAGGTTGAGGAGGGGGGTGTGAGGGTTGGAGAGGTGAGGAGGGGTAGAGAGGGTTTGGGAGAGGTGAGGAGGGGAGTGTGAGGGGTTGGGAGAGGTGAGGGGAGTGTGAGGGGTAGAGAGGGTTTGGGAGAGGTGAGGAGGGGAGTGTGAGGGGTAGAGAGGGTGGAGAGATGTTGGGATGGGAGAGTAAGGGGTACAAAGGGTGCTGAGATATGGGGAGGGGAGAGTCAGGGGCTGAGAATGCCTGGAGAGACGAGGAAGGGAGAGTCAGATGGAGAGTGTCTGAAGAGACGAGGAAGGAAGAATCAGGGACGGGAAGGAGAGAGTCAGGGATGGAGATCGCCTGGAGAGATGGGGAGGGTAGTGTGAGTAGAGAGTGTCGGGGTGGGGGGGGGCGAGTGAGTGGTGGAGTTGGTGGGAAGGGGCGAGGGCAGAGATGGTATATGGAGTGGAGAGTGAGAGGTGCAGAGAGTGGGAGATGTTGATAGGGGAGAGTGATGGGTACAGAGGGTGGATGGAGAGAGTGTGGGGACGGGAGAATGAGGTACAGAGGGTGTGGAGAGGAGCGTGAGAGGGTGACAAAGGCAGAGTGAGTGGTAGTGAGAGCAAGGGATCGAGAGGGTGGGAAGGGGAGCCCGAGGGGTTGAGAGGATGTGGAGGGGTGTCTGAGGGGTTGAGAGATTTAAGAATGGTGGGAAGGGGGTGTGAGGGCTTGAAAGGGTGAGGAGGGGAGTGTGAGGGGTAGAGAGAGTTTGAGAGAGGTGAGGAGGGGAGTGTGAGGGGTAGAGAGGGCTGGAGGGGGTGGAGAGGGTTTGGGAGAGGTGAGGAGGGGAGTGAGGGGTAGAGAGGGTTTGAGAGAGGTGAGGAGGGGAGTGTGGGGTAGAGAGAGTTTGAGAGAGGTGAGGAGGGGAGTGTGAGGGGTAGAGAGGGTTTGAGAGGTGAGGAGGGGAGTGTGGGGTAGAGAGGGTTTGAGAGAGGTGAGGAGGGGAGTGTGAGGGGTAGAGAGGGTTTGAGATGTGAGGAGGGGAGTGTGAGGGGTAGAGAGGGTTTGGGAGAGGTGAGGGGTAGAGGGTTTGAGAGAGGTGAGGAGGGGAGTGTGAGGGTTAGAGGGTTTGAGATGTGAGGAGGGGAGTGTGAGGGGTAGAGAGGGTTTGGGAGAGGTGAGGAGGAGAGTGTGAGTGGTAAAGATGGGCAGTGGTAGGGTGGGGAGGGTTAATTGAGGAATAAGAGGTTGGAGAGGCGGTCGGGAGATAGGGTGATGTGAAGGGAATAAAGCTAGGGCAGAGGGATGGGAAGTGAGGGGTGTCGAACAAGGTGGGAAAAGGTGGACTTGCAGGATGTGTGAGAGGCAGGGGTGAGGGAATTTTGGAGGATGATGGCTGAGGGTTGTTGATATAGCACTGGGGAGAGACAGAGTGCAAAGACAATGCCTATTGTTTTATTCCAGCCTTTAACTTTTGCAAAATGAATTTTTTTTTGCAGAACCTGGTGGCGAAAGAGCTGGGAGTCAAACTGCTGCCAACTGACCACACGATCGATCCCTAGTCACAGTTAGTGCTGAGACTGACTGCACATGCTGAGGAGCTGAGGAAGGCCAAAGGGGCCTCTTTGCCTTTGATTGTGTGGTGATAATTCCTGCATTTGCTGCAAGATGTTTTCAGTTAATTCAAATCTGACCTCGGCTCTTGCCCAGGCAGAAGCTTCACTCGGTGCGGGGGTAGCAGGAGGGAGCAAGTTCACAGGGTAAGCAGATGTTTGGGGGTTCACTGCTGATGTAGTCCTCATGCAGTTGTTTGTGTTGTGTGTTGTGCTTTAGAATAGCAGAGAATGCCCTGTCTGCTCAATAAAAGTTGCTGCTTTTAACCGCTACTCATTTGATCTGCTGGCTGAGAGAGACTCTGTGGCTCTGCATGGGCCACAATACATATTGACCCTTCACACTAATGAAGGAACCCCACACCGGGGAGTGGTGAACCAAGGGAGTGTCACACTGTTGGAGGGGCTGAACTGAGAGAGGCTCACACTGTGGGAGCTCTCCCTCCTAAAGTTGGAATTTGCGGCAAAACTTGCCAAATAACGGGTTTGGAGTCCACCAGAAGACTTGGGTGTTTGGAATATCACCTCGTCAGCGGACTGAAACAGTTCCTTTGTCTGGGAGGATTTGTTTCAGTGAAGTTGTTTGGTCCGTGTTTCTCAGCGCTGAGCGGTGAATACGGCTGGCAGTTTGCCAAAATTCAAGTCTGACTTGGCCAGGAGCAGGGACAGATTTATTCCAATTGTAACAATGGAAACCCCCTCCCACTGAGTGCCTAGCCCAGAGCAGCGAGGTGAAGAGCGGATCAGCTGGAGAAAACTTCCATCTCTTCGCAACTTCTGCACAGACAGTGCTGAGGTTTCTTCTAACATCACACAAATTTCCTTGCCTGTCCACTCCTTCTCCCCTCACATCCCATCCAGTTTCGTCTCTGAACTGTTTCTCTTTGACTGTTTGCTGGTGTTCCACTGGGTGTAGACTGTTTGACTGTTCCCGCACACCCCCACCCCCCCGGCCAGCAGTACTGTTTGAACTCGCCATGGCCTGGTGCAGTTCCACGATGGCGTGGCCTAAGTCCTATGCACAAACTGCTGGCTCGGGAGCAGCAGCTCACGAAGTGAACCAACTGTTCAAGTTACTGTGCTGTGCTTACTTTAGTCGGTAGGAATGCAAACAGAAAGGCCATGGCGGAGACAGTTGGCGGCTGTGAGGGCATTGTTCATTGTTGCAGTAGTGGTTTTGAACGGGAAAACTGTTTTATCTGAAGTCACTGTGTATTTGGCCCTGAGTTGGGGGTTAAAGGTGAGGAGGGTTTTTATGCAGGTAGAACCAGTGCTGGGCCCCATGCATATGGAAATACTCTCTGACGTCCACCCCCATCTGCCTGACAAGGGCCTGTTCCCCTATCTGCGCTCCATCAGCGAGGTGCATTTGAAGATGACCCCGATACGGTACGGAGCGCCTCTGTGGCGTTATGAGCACCTATTCTCATTCCAGCACCGTCTGCTGATAAAAAAACTGGAGTGGGCTGGGGATGCCCAGGGGTGGCATCAGGTTTATTTTCAGAGGTAATATTATACCATCCCATGGCTGCATTAAAGAAAACATAGAAAATCTACAGCACAATGCAGGCCCTTCGGCCCACAGAGTTGTGCTCAACATGTCCCAACCTGAGAAATTACCAGGCTTACCTATAGCCCTCTATTTTACTAAGCTCCCATGTACCTATCTAAAAGTCTCTAAAAAGACCCTATCGTATCCGCCTCCACCACTGCTGCCGGCAGCCCATTCCACGCACTCACCACTCTCTGAGTAAAAAACGTACCCCTGACATCTCCTCTGTACCTACTTCCCAGCACCTTAAACCTGAGTCCTCTTGTGGCAACCATTTCAGCCCTGGGAAGAAGCCTCTGACTATCCACACGATCAATGCCTCTCATCATCTTATACACCTCTATCAGGTCACCTCTCATCCCCTTGTCTCTCCAAGGAGAAAAGGCCAAGTTCACTCAACCTATTCTCATAAGGCATGCTCCCCAGTCCAAGCAACATCCTTGTAAATCTCCTCTGCACCCTTTCTATGGCTTTCACATCCTTCTTGTAGTGAGGCGACTAGAACTGAGCACAGTACTCCAAGTGTGGTCTGACCAGGGTCCTATAAGGCTGCAACATTACATCTCGGCTCCGAAATTCAATTCCACGATTGATGAAGGCCAATACACCGTACAACTTCTTAACCGCAGAGTCAACCTGCGCAGCTGCTTTGAGTGTCCTGTGGACTCGGACCCCAAGATCCCTCTGATCCTCCACACTGCCAAGAGTCTTACCATTAATACTATATTCTGCCAACGTATTTGACCTACCAAAATGAACCACTTCACACTTACCTGGGTTGAACTCCGTCTGCCACTTCTCAGCCCAGTTTTGCATCATATCAATGTCCTGCTGTAACCTCTGACACCTCTCCACACTATCCACAACACCTCCAACCTTTGTGTCATCAGCAAACTTACTAACCCATCCCTCCACTTCCTCATCCAGGTCACCTATAAAAATCACGAAGAGTAGGGGTCCCAGAACAAATCCCTGAGGAACACCACTGGTTACCGACCTCCATGCAGAATATAACCCATCTACAACCACTCTTTGATTTCTGTGGGCAAGCCAGTTCTGGATCCACAAAGCAATGTCCCCTTGGATCCCATGCCTCCTTACTTTCTCAATAAGCCTTGCATGGGGTACCTTATCAAATGTCTTACTGGAATCCATATACACTACATCTACTGCTCTACCTTCATCAATGTGTTTAGTCACATCCTCAAAAAATACAATCAGGCTCGTAAGGCATGACCTGCCTTTGACAAACACAGAACATAGAATAGTACAGCACAGTACAGGCCCTTCGGCCCACAAAGTTGTGCCGACCCTCAAACCCTGCCTCCCATGTAAGCCCCCACCTTAAATTCCTCCATATACCTGTCTAGTACTCTCTTAAACTTCACTAGTGTATCTCCCTCCACCACTGACTCAGGCAGTGCATTCCACGCACCAACCACTCTCTGAGTAAAAAAACCTTCCTCTAATATCACCCTTGAGCTTCCCACCGCTTACCTTAAAGCCATGTCCTCTTGTATTGAGCAGTAGTGCCCTGGGGAAGAGGCGCTGGCTATCCACTCTATCTATTCCTCTTATTATCTTGTACACCTCTATCATGTCTCCTCTCATCCTCCTCCTCTCCAAAGAATAAAGCCCTAACTCCCTTAATCTCTGATCATAATGCATACTTTCTAAACCAGGCAGCATCCTGGTAAATCTCCTCTGTACCCTTTCCAATGCTTCCACTTCCTTCCTGTAGTGAGGTGACCAGAAATGGACACAGTACTCCAAGTGTGACCTAACCAGAGTTTTATGGAGCTGCATCATTACATCGCGACTCTTAAACTCTATCCCTCAACTTATGAAAGCTAACACCCCATAAGCATTCTTAACTACCCTATCCACCTGTGAGGCAACTTTCAGGGATCTGTGGACATGTACCCCAAGATCCCTCTGCTCCTCCACACTACCAAGTATCCTGCCATTTACTTTGTACTCTGCCTTGGAGTTTGTCCTTCCAAAGTGTCTCACCTCACACTTCTCCGGGTTGAACTCCATCTGCCACTTCTCAGCCCACTTCTGCATCCTATCAATGTCTCTCTGCAATCTTCGACAATCCTCTACACTATCTACAACACCACCAACCTTTGTGTCGTCTGCAAACTTGCCAACCCGCCCTTCTACCCCCACATCCAGGTCATTAATAGAAATCACGAAAAGTAGAGGTCCCAGAACAGATCCTTGTGGGACACCACTAGTCACAATCCTCCAATCTGAATGTACTCCCTCCACCCCACCCTCTGCCTTCTGCAGGCAAGCCAATTCTGAATCCACCTGGCCAAACTTCCTTGGATCCCATGCCTTCTAACTTTCTGAATAAGCCTACCGTGTGGAACCTTGTCAAATGCCTCACTAAAATCCATATAGATTACATCCACTGCACTAACCTCATCTATATGCCTGGTCACCTCCTCAAAGAACTCTATCGGGCTTGTTAGACATGATCTGCCCTTCACAAAGCCATGCTGACTGTCCCTTATCAGACCATGATTCTCTAAATGCCTATAGATCCTATCTCTAAGAATCTTTTCCAACAGCTTTCCCACCACAGACGTAAGGCTCACTGGTTGATAAATACCCAGACTATCCCTACTACCTTTTTTGAACAAGGGGACAACATTCGCCTCCCTCCAATCCTCTGGTACCATTCCCATGGACAACGAGGACATAAAGATCCTAGCCAGAGGCTCAGCAATCTCTTCCCGCCTCGTGGAGCAGCCTGGGGAATATTCCATCAGGCCCCGGGGACTTATCTGTCCTAATGTATTTTAACAACTCCAACACCTCCTCAACCTTAATATCAACATGCTCCATAACATCAACCTCACTCATATTGTCCTCACCATCATCAAGTTCCCTCTACATTGGTGAATACTGAAGAGAAGTATTCATTGAGGACCTCGCTCACTTCCACAGCCTCCAGGCACATCTTCCCACCTTTATCTCTAATCGGTCCTACCTTCACTCCTGTCATCCTTTTTTCTTCACATAATTGAAGAATGCCTTGGGGTTTTCCTTTACCCTACTCGCCAAGGCCTTCTCATGCCCCCTTCTTGCTCTTCTCAGCCCCTTCTTAAGCTCCTTTCTTGCTTCCCTATATTCCTCAATAGACCTATCTGATCCTTGCTTCCTAAACCTCATGTATGCTGCCCTCTTCCACCTGACTAGATTTTCCACCTCACTTATCACCCATGGTTCCTTCACCCTACCATTCTTTATCTTCCTCACCGGGACAAAATTATCCCTAACATCCTGCAAGAGATTTCTAAACATCGACCACATGTCCATAGTACATGTGCCTGCAAAAATATCATCCCAATTCACACCCGCAAGTTCTAGCCTTATAGCCTCATAATTTACCTTTCCCCAATTAAAAATTTTCCTGTCCTCTCTGATTCTATCCTTTTCCATGATAATGCTAAAGGCCAGGGAGCGGTGGTCACTGTCCCCCAGATGCTCACCCACTGAGATATCTGTGACCTGACCCGGTTCATTACCTAGTACTAGATCTAGTATGGCATTCCCCCTGGTCGGCCTGTCCACATACTGTGACAGGAATCCATCCTGGACACACTTAACAAACTCTGCCCCATCTAAACCCTTGGAACTAATCAGGTGCCAATCAATATTAGGGAAGTTAAAGTCACTCATGATAACAACCCTGTTATTTTTGCACCTTTCCAAAATGTGCCTCCCAATCTGCTCCTCTGTATCTCTGCTGCTACCAGGGGGCCTATAGAATACCCCCAGTAGAGTAACTGCTCCCTTCCTGTTCCTGACTTCCACCCATATTGACTCAAAAGAGGATCCTGCTACATTACCCACCCGTTCTGTACCTTTAATAGTATCCCTGACCAGTAATGCCACCCCTCCTCCCCTTTTTCTGCCCTCTCTATCCCTCTTAAAGCACTGAAATCCAGGAATATTGAGAATCCATTCCCGCCCTGGTGCCAGCCAAGTCTCTGTAATGGCCACTACATCATAATTCCATGTATGTATCCAAGCTCTCAGTTCATCACCTTCGTTCCTGATGCTTCTTGCATTGAGGTACACATATTTCAGCCCTTCTACCTTACTGTCTTTACACCGTTTATTCTGCTTCTCTTTCCTCAAAGCTTCTCTGTGTGTGAGAACTGGCTTTACTCCATGCACTTCTTTCACTGCTCTATCGCTCCAGGTCCCATCCCCCTTGCAAATTAGTTTAAACCCTCCCGAACCATGCTAGCAAACCTACCTGCAAGGATATTGCTCCCCCTCGAGTTCAGGTGCAACCCATCCAATCTGTACAGGTCCCACCTTCCCCAGAAGAGATCCCAATGATCCAAAAATCTAAAACCCTGCCCCCTGCACCAACTCCTCAGCCACGCATTCAACTGCTATCTCCTCCAATTCTTACCATCACTGTCACGTAGCACTGGCAGCAATCCTGAGAACGCCACCCTTGGATGAAAGTTTCCGGCCCGAAACGTTGACCGGTCTTTTCCATGGATGCTGCCGGACCTGCTGAGTTCCTCCAGCGTGTTGTGAGTGTTGCTTTGACCCCAGCATCTGCAGATGTTATTAATCTCCACCCTTGCCTCCCACAGTAGCCTGGGGTACATCTCATCCGGTCCCAACGACTAATCCAACTTGATGCTTTCCAAAAGCTCCAGCACATCCTCTTTCTTAATATCTACATGCTCAAGCTTTTCAGTCTGCTGCAAGTCATCACTACAATCACCAAGATCCTTTTCCATAGTGAATACTGAAGTAAAGTTTTCATTAAGTACCTCTGCTATTTCCTCCGGTTCCATACACACTTTCCTACTGTCACACTTGATAGGTCCCATTCTTTCACGTCTTATCCTCTTGCTCTTCACATACTTGTAGTCTCTCATGACCCCTTCTGGCTCTTCTAATTTCCTTCTTAAGCCCCTTCCTATTAGCCTTATAATCTTCTAGATCTCTAACATTACCTAGCTCTCTAAACCTTTTGTAAGCTTTTCTTCTTAACTAGATTTATTACAGCCTTTGTACACCACGGTTCCCATACCCGACCATAACTTCCCTGTCTCATTGGAACGTACCTATGCAGAACTCCACACAAATATTCCCTGAACATTTGCCACATTTCTTCCGTACTTTTCCATGAGAACATTTGTTTCCAATTTAAGCTTCTAATTTCCTGCCTGATAGCCTCATAATTCCCTTTAATCCAATTAAACGCTTTTCTAACTTGTCTGTTCCTATCTCCCTCCAGTGCTATTGTAAAGGAGACAGAATTATGATCACTATTTCCAAAATGCTCTCCCACTGAGAGACCTGACACCTGACTAGGTTCATTTCCCAATACCAGATCAAGTACAGTCTCTCCTCTTGTAGACTTGTCTACATATTATGTTAAGAAACCTTCCTGAACACACCTAACAAACTCCACCCCATCTAAACCCCTTGCTCTAGGGAGATGCCAATTGATATTTGGGAAATTAAAATCTCCCATCACAACAACTCTATTGTTATTGCACCTTTCCAGGATAGGTTTCCCTATCTGCTCCTCGATATACTTGTTACCATTGGGCAGCCTATAAAAAAAACTTCCAGTAAAGTTATTGAATCCTTCCTGTTCCTAACCTCCAGCCACAGAGACTCCATAGACAATCCCTCCATGTCATCCACCTTTTCTGCAGCCACGACACTATCTCTGATCAACAGTGCCACGCCCCCACCTCTTTTGCCTCCCTCCCTGTCCTTTCTGAAACATCTAAAACCCAGCACTTGAAGTAACCATTCCTGACTCTGAACCATCCAAGTCTCTGTAATGGCCACCACATTATATCTCTCCCCAGTAGCCTTAGCAAACCTCCCCGCCAGGATATTGGTCCCCCTGGGATTCAAGTGCAACCCGTCCTTTTTGTACAGGTCACACCTGCCCCAAAAGAGGTCCCAATGATCACGTTGAGCCAAAGCCTGATCACTCTGCTCCCTCTCACTCCGCTGCCTGCTCCGAACGCTGCCCACTGGATATGGCGGTCTTTTTAAACCTTTCGCGCTGTACTGGCTAACATCACACACCGCGCAGTCTTGCCTGTCTTTTACCCCAAGTAGTAAAAAACTGCCTTCGCTCCAAAAAAATCAGCCATTCACTCACAGCCTTCTTGCTCCGAATCAAAGCTCTGAAACCAGCATTAAAGAAATTTCTAAGTAAATTTATTCTCAAAGTACACATGCAGTAAATAACCTAGCAGAGAGAGAAAAAACATATATAATAATAATAAATAAAATAAAACATAATAAACAAATCTATTACATATATTGAACAGATTTTTTAAATGTGCAAAAACAGAAATACTGTATATTTTAAAAAGTGTCCAAAGCTTTAATGTCCATTTAGGAATCGGATGGCAGAGGGGAAGAAGCTGTTAGAAACCATAGAAACTACAGCACAGAAACAGGCCTTTTGGCCCTTCTTGGCTGTGCCGAACCATTTTCTGCCTAGTCCCACTGACCTGCACACGGACCATATCCCTCCATACACCTCCCATCCATGTATCTGTCCAATTTATTCTTAAATGTTAAAAAAGAACCTGCATTTACCACCTCGTCTGGCAGCTCATTCCATACTCCCACCACTCTCTGTGTGAAGAAGCCCCCCCTAATGTTCCCTTTTCCCCCCTCACCCTTAACTCATGTCCTCTGGTTTTTTCTCCCCTTGCCTCAGTGGAAAAAGCCTGCTTGCATTCACTCTATCTATACCCATCATAATTTTATATACCTCTATCAAATCTCCCCTCATTCTTCTACGCTCCAGGGAATAAAGTCCTAACCTATTCAACCTTTCTCTGTAACTGAGTTTCTCAAGTCCTGGCAACATCCTTGTAAACCTTCTCTGTACTCTTTCAACCTTATATATATCCTTCCTGTAATTTGGTGACCAAAACTGAACACAATACTCCAGATTCGGCCTCACCAATGCCTTATACAACCTCATCATAACATTCCAGCTCTTATACTCAATACTTGATTAATAAAGGCCAATGTACCAAAAGCTCTCTTTACGACCCTATCTACCTGTGACGCCACTTTTAGGGAATTTTGTATCTGTATTCCCAGATCCCTCTGTTCTACTGCACTCCTCAGTGCCTTACCATTAACTCTGTATGTTCTATTTTGATTTGTCCCTCCAACGTGAAATAACTCACACTTGTCTGCATTAAACTCCATCTACCATTTATCAGCCCATTTTTCCAGCTGGTCCAAGTCCCTCTGCGGGCTCTGAAAACCTTCCTCGCTGTCTACTACACCTCCAATCTTTATATCATCAGCAAATTTGCTGATCCAATTTACCACATTATCATCCAGATCACTGATATAGATGACAAATAACAATGGACCCAGCACTGATCCCTGTGGCACACCACTAGTCACAGGCCTCCACTCGGAGAAGCAATTCTCTACTACCACTCTTTGGCTTCTTCCATTGAGCCAATGTCTAATCCAATTTACCACCTCTCCATGTATACCTAGCGAATGAATTTTCCTAACTAACCTCCCATGCGGGACCTTGTCAAAGGCCTTACTGAAGTCCATGTAGACAATATCCACTGCCTTCCCTTCATCCATTTTCCTGGTAACCACCTCGAAAAACTCCAATAGATTGGTCAAACATGACCTGCCATGCACAAAGCCATGTTGACTCTCCCTAATAAGTCCCTGTCTATCCAAATGCTTGTAGATTCTGTCTCTTAGTACTCCCTCCAATAACTTAGCTACTACCAATGTTAAACTTACCAGCCTATAATTTCCCGGATTACTTTTCGATCCTTTTTTAAACAACGGAACAACATGAGCCACTCTCCAATCCTCCGGCACCTCACCTGTAGACAGCGACATTTAAAATATTTCTGCCAGGGCCCCTGCAATTTCAACATCAGTCTCCTTCAAGGTCCAGAGGGTACACCCTGTCAGGTCCCGGGGATTTATCCACTTTAATTTTCCTCAATACAGAAAGGACCTCCTCCTTTTTGATCTGTACAGTTTCCATGATCTCACTACTTGTTTCCCCTAATTCCATAGACTTCATGCCAGTTTCCTTAGTAAATACAGATGCAAAAAACCCATTTAAGATCTCCCCCATTTCCTTTGGTTCCGCACATAGACGACCACTCTGATCTTCAAGAGGACCAATTTTATCCCTTACAATCCTTTTGCTCTTAATATACCTGTAAAAGCACTTTGGATTATCCTTCACTTTGACTGCCAATGCAACCTCATGTCTTCTTTTAGCCCTCCTGATTTCTTTCTTAAGTATTTTCTTGCACTTCTTATACTCCTCAAGCACCTTATTTACTCCCTGCTTCCTATACATGTCATACAACTCCCTCTTCTTCTTTATCAGAGTTGCAATATCCCTTGAGAACCAAGGTTCCTTATTCCTATTCACTTTGCCTTTAATCCTGACAGGAACATACAAATTCTGCACTCTCAGAATTTCTCCTTTGAAGGCTTCCCACCTACCGATCACATCCTTGCCAGAGAACAACCTGTCCCAATCCACGCTTTTTAGATCCTTTCTCATTTCTTTAAATTTGGCCTTCTTCCAGTTAAGAACCTCAACCCTAGGGCCAGATCTATCCTTGTCCATGATCAAGTTGAAACTAATGGTGTTATGATCACTGGAACCAAAGTGCTCCCCTACACAGACTTCCGTCACTTGTCCTAACTCGTTTCCTAACAGGAGATCCAATATTGCATTCCCTCTAGTTGGTCCCTCTATATATTGATTTAGAAAACTTTCCTGAACACATTTTACAAACTCTAAACCATCTAGACCCCTAACAGTATAGGAGTCCCAATCAATGTATGGAAAATTAAAATCCCCTACCACCACAACTTTATGTTTCCTGCAGTTGCTTGCTATTTCCCTGCAGATTTGCTCTTCCAATTCTCATTGACTATTGGGTGGTCTGTAATACAATCCCACTAATGTGGCCATACCTTTCCTGTTTCTCAGCTCCACCCATAAGGACTCAGTAGACAAGCCCTCTAATCTGTCCTGCCTGAGCACAGTTGTAATATTTTCCCTAACAAGCAATGCTACTCCCCCACCTTTCATTCCTCTGCCTCGATCCTGAATTGCTCCTGTTCCTGAATCGCTGAGTGTGTGCCTTCAGGCTTCTGTACCTCCTACCTGATGGTAACAGTGAGAAAAGGGCATGCCCTGGGTGCTGGAGGTCCTTAATAATGGACGCTGCCTTTCTGAGACACCTCTTCCTAAAGATGTCCTGGGTACCTTGTAGGCTAGTACCCAAGATGGAGCTGACTAGATTTACAACCTTCTGCAGCTTCTTTCGGTCCTGTGCAGTAGCCCCTCCATACCAGACAGTGATACAGCCTGTCAGAATGCTCTCCAGGTACAATTATAGAAGTTTTTGAGTTAGTCTGCAAAATTATTTACACATATACTGGGATAGCAGATGATTGCTTTGCAGATTTCCACTGTCTGTCATCATTGGAATAATATGCTTCACTTTTATTGTTCTTACCAAAATTGACAATTCATCAACTATGGATCTACAGTATGTATCTTTGTAACCTTCTTATGTCTTTCTCCCACCTTCCTTTTCCACCACTCACAACACGCTGGAGGAACTCAGCATCCGTGGAAACGATCAGTCAACATTTCGGGCCAGAATCTTTCGTCCTTTCCCACCTATCTTTGTACAATCAGCAAATTTAAAACTATACTTTTGCATTGAAGAGGCTTGTATAAACTGTAAAAAAAAGTCATTGTCTCTATAGCATATCACTTATTCATTTCAAGAGGTCTAGAATACAAGAGCAAGGATGTGATGCTGAGTGTTTATAAGGCCCTGGTGAGGCCTCACCTTGAGTATTGTGAACAGTTTTGGGCTCCTCATCTAAGAAGAGATGTGCTGGCATTGGAGAGGGTCCAGAGGAGGTTCACAAGGATAATTCTAGGAATGAAAGGGTTATCATACGAGGAACGTTTGATGGCTCTGGGTCTGTACTCACTGGAATTCAAAAGGATGAGGGGGGGATCTCATTGAAACCTTTCGAATGTTGAAAAGCCTAGACAGAGTAGATTTGGAAAGGATGTTTCCCATGGTGGGGGAGTCTAGGACAAGAGGGCACAGCCTCAGGATAGAGGGGCACCCTTTCAAAACAGAGATGTGGAGAAACTTCTTTTGCCAAAGGGTGGTAAATTTGTGGAACTTGTTGCCACATGCAGCTGTGGATACCAGGTTGTTGGGTGTACTTAAGGCAGAGATTGATAGGTTCTTGATTGGACACGGCATCAAAGGTTATGGGGAGAAGACTGGGAACTGGGGTTGAGGAAGAGATTAAAAAGCCATGATTGAATGTTGGAACAAACTCGATTGGCCAGATGACCTAATGCTGCTCCTATGTCTTGTTACATATGCCTGTAGGGAGTTTGGGCTTATTCGAAAGAATTGCCTGAACCATTGGGTAGCCAACTCTGCCTTGGAGGCACAGGGTGATATGGCTAGGCCTTCCCCTGTCAACTCCCCTCCGGCTATCTCTCCTCCCCATTAACCCCCTTGTGCCGCCGGCTGTGGAAGTAATGGTTGGACATGGGGCGGGATGGGTTCAGGTGGCAGGCGGGAAGGTGAAGAAGAAAAAGCATTTGAAGTCTCCTCCCCCAGAGAAGGAGCAGGTTGCCGCTGTTGATCCAAGCCCGGAGGGTCTCATGGCTCCCGAAATCCAGCAGCAGCCTGGGGAAGTCGGGGAAGGGGAGGTAGTGCCAGAGGCTGAGGATGCCTCTGAGATGGAGGTCAGTGTGCCTCAGCACATTTGTGGCCTGAAATGGCAGAGGAATGTGGCCACTGAGGGGGAGCCATATGGGGAGGTGGACATTTGGAATTGTGCACCTACAGCATGTACTCCCTGGGGAGAGGCAAAGCCCTGTGGCACAGGGGTCATCTGTGGGTAACGGGTCACCGGGGGATTGGTCTCCTAAATTGTTGCCTCGATTGACGCAAGTGCCCAGACGAGGACGCGCGGTCCAGGAGGGGAGCCGATGCAGCCTGGAATTGTCACCCCATGCAGGGAGAGGGAGTGTGTCTCGAGGGGTGAGGAGGGAGGGGACTCTCCCAGTGTTGTTTGCAGGAAGGGGGCGAGGGTGTAGAGCTGGATGCGACCCAGCAAGCTCATGCCCGGGATGTGGCAGGTACTCTGGATCCAGAGGTGAGGGGCTTCCCTCTGTCACTGGTCCCGGACATGGGGTAGAGCCCGTGGTCGGGTCTACAGTGAGGGTGAGGAGCGAGGTGGTCGCACTGAGTGCCAATGACGACTGCCTGAAGGGGGACGAGCGCTTTGCACTCAGTGAGGAGGAAGAGAGGGGCTCGTTTGAGGCCTAGATGGCCGACTTTCTCGAACCCAGCGCCGAGCCACAGCCATCACTTTTGAGATCCAGCAGTTCGTGCGGGGTTATTGGAGGAAACCCTTCAAGGCCCAGTTGGCCACTGATCGCTGGTCAGGTCAGGGAGGGGTTGTCCAGTCGATCTACACGATCCTCCAAGGCAGGGGAGGCCTCGAAGGAGAGCTCCGCTCCTTCGTCCGGGGGATCTGGTGAGGGGTCTCAGTAAGAATGAGCCATCAAGTTCAGTGTCGCAACCCTGAATATAAATGGCGGTCGGGGGACTCTCCACAGATTTCATCATCCCGGTCCTCCGGGACGGGAGATACCCGGCAAGCTTCCTGCAGGAAACCCACACTGTTCCAGGAGAGGCGCACCTGTTCCGAGAAGTGTCTGCATTGCTGGGGTCGATAGATAACCATGGGGGCTGATTTTAATTGCACCCTCGAGGAAAGGGATCGCACTAGCCTACAGAGAGTAGAGGAGCATCGGTGTGGCTGCTCCGGGAGTTGGTCGTGTCATCGGACTTGGTTGATGTCTGGCGGATGCTTCACCCTGACCTCTCCGCTTTCTCAAGGAGGTTCAGAGGGGGTGGAGGCTGGTGGGTCGACCAACTCTATATCTCTAGGGTGCATGTGTCCCAGCTGTCGGCCGCCTCTATGTGGCTGGCCGTGTGCCTGGCAAGGGCGAGGCTGAAGGCGCTGTCCACCTACTGGCATTTCAGCAACCGACTGCAGGACGACAGCCGTTTCTGGACTCGTTCCGGCAGTCCTGGAAGTCGGAGCAGGGGAATTTTCCCTCCCTGAGGCTCTGGTAGGATGTGGGCAAGGCTCACATCCGACTGTTCTGCCAGAAATATGTTCGTGGGTCGACCAAGCGGCGCATGTCTGGGATCGATCGGCTCGAGAAGGAGCTGGTTGACTTGGAGTCTCGGCTAGAGCCGACTAACGGGGACCAGCCGCTCCGGAATGCATTCCAGCAGAGGAAGGCGCTGAGGCACCCGCAGCTGGAGAGGTTCCAAGGCACTCATGTGAGGTCATGGGTCCAGTTGCTACGGGATCTGGACCCTGCCTCACCCTTCTTCTACTCTGTCGAGAAGGGGAGGGGGTGTCCACAGGCAGCTCATGGTCATAGAGTTGCTGGCAGGGGATGGTTCCTCCGTTACGGATACGGCAAGAAGTTCATTCCTTTTACGAGGCTCTCCTCTCGCCGGAACCGTGCGGTGAGGATGCAGGCAGGGCTCTGTGGGAGGCCTTGCCGAGGGTCAGCCCTGGGGGTGCTGAGCGTCCAGATGCACCACTATCTTTCGTGGAGCTGACCAGTGCCCTCAACCAGCTGCAGAGAGGCAAGTTCCCAGGACTAGGTGGGTTGATAGTCGAATTTCTCCGGACCTTCTGGAATATCCTAGGGGCTGATTATGCAGGGATATTGGGGCAGAGCATGGCAATGGGTGAGATGCCCCTCTCTTGGCACAGAGCAGTCATGGCCCTGCTGCCAAAGAAGGGGGATCTCCATTCCACGAGGAATTGGCACTCAGTATCCCTCCTCATTGCGGAGTACAAGATATTTGCCTAGGCAAAGGCTAATCATCTCGGCCTTGTGCTGGCTCAAGTGGCCCGCCCTGTCCAGTTCTACACCATCCCAGTGCAGTCCATCCAAGAAAAATCCACCTTGTCCGGGATCTGATTTGCCTGTGCTGATAGGCTGGTCTATCAGTTGCTTTTCCCTCCCTTGACCAGGAGAAGGCATTTGACAAGGTGGAATACGAGTACCTTTTTGGCGCTCTGTCAGCATTCGGACTCGTGCCACATTTTGTGGCCCACATCCGACTGTTGTACACTGCTGCAGAGGGCCTCGTTAAAGTTAATGGATCCTGGACAGCGCCCTTGTGCTTTGGGAGGGGTTGCATCAGGGGTGCCCCATGTCAGGGCAGTTGTACTCTGTTTGATAAGGCCATGCCTCTGCCTTATCCATTAGAGGCTAACAGGCTTGGTTCTATGCAAACAAGATATGGAGGTCGATGATGTCCTCCTCATGGTCACTGACCCTGTTAACTTGCAGAGGATGTGAGACTGCCAGTAGATCTTCTCCGCTGTGACCTCTGCAAGGGTCAACTGGGCAAAGTGTGTGGGCCTCTTGGATCAGTGGCAGGTGGACTCCCTCCCAGAGGGGTTGAGACCCTTTTTGTGGAGCACCACTAACCTCCTCTATTTGGGGGTCTACCTGAGTTTGACAGAGGAGGCCTGGTTCCAGCGAACTGGTGGAATTTGATGACAAAAATCTCTGCCCACCTGCGAGGCTGGTCAGGTCTCTTTGGTGTAATCTCGTACTGGGGAAGAGCATTGGTTCTAAATCAGCTGGTCTACTCCATGATATGATACCAGCCGATTGTCTTAGTCCCGCACACTGCTTTTCTCTCCAGGGCCCAGAAAAGGCTGGTGGACTTGTGGAGCAATAGGAGACATTGGGTCTCTGCTGCAGTCCAGAGTCTTCCAATCTCAGAAGACCATCTGTCTTCAGTGTGCATGCACACCCAGTTGCCGCCTCTCCTCCTCAGGACCCTGCAGACCATAAGACATAGGAGCAGAAGTAGGCCATTCGGCCTATCAAGCCTGCTCTGCCATTCAATCATAGGCTGATCCAATTCTTCCAGTCACCCCCAGTCCCCTGCCTTCTCCCCATACTCTTTGATGCCATGGCTAATCAAGAACCTATTTATCTCTGCCTTAAGTACTTCCAATGACTTGGCCTCCGTAGCCACTCGTGGCTACAAATTCCAGATTTACCACTCTCTGACTAAAGTAATTTCTCCGCATCTCAGTTCTAAATGGATGTTCTTCAATCCTGAAGTTGTACCCTCTTGTCCTAGAATCCCCTACGTATACTGGACTGAAAGTGTTATATTTGAATCCACGCAGCACAAGGAATAAAATGGATTGATCTTGAAATTCAGCTACAGATTGGTAAATATGATGTTGTGGCCATCTCTGAAACGTGGCCATTTGGGAGCTGAACGTCCAAGTGTATCAGAAAGATAGGTTAGTAAGCAGAGGGGGTGGTGTGGCTCTGTGTATAAGAAATAATATCCAAACAATAGAAAGAGATGAAATAGGATCGGAAGGTGTAGAGTCTCTATGGGTTGAGTTAAGAAATTGGCAAGGGTAAAAGGACTGTAATGGCAGTTGTATACAGGCCTCCAAACAGCAGCCAGGATGTGGATTACAAATTACAGCAGGAGATAGAAAAGGCGTATCAGAAGGACAATGTCATGATAATTGTTGGGGATTTTAACATGAAAGTGGGATGGGAAAACTAGGTCAGTACTAGACCTCAAGAGAGAGAATTTGTGGAATGTCTAAGGGATGGCTTTTTAGAACAGCTTGTTGTTGAGTCCACTAGGGGATCGGCTGTGCTGTATTGGGTGTTGTGCAATGATCTGGAGGTGATAAGAGAGCTTAAGGTTAAGGAACCCTTCGGGAACAGTGATCACAATATGATCAAGTTCACATTGAAATTTGAGAGGGAAAAAGTAAAATCCAATGTGTCGCTATTTCAGTGGAATAAAGGAATTTACAATGGCATGAGAGGGAACTGGCCAAGATTGACTGGAAGGGGACACTAGTGGGAAGGACAGCAGAGAAACAATGGCTGGAGTTTCTGCGAAAAATGAGGGAGGTGCAAGCAAGTGAAGTCAGAGCCAAAGTAAAAGCAAAAGAGAGAGTATACAAGGAAGCCAGAGCTAGTGGGAAGAGAGAGGATTGGGAAGCTTTTAAAAACTTGCAGAAGGAAACTAAGAAGATCATTTGGTAGGAAAAGATGAATTATGAGAGGAAGCTGGCAACTAATATCAAAGAAGATATCGGGGTAAGTTTTTTTTACTCAGAGAGCGGCGAGTGTGTGGAATGGGCTGCCAGCAATGGTGATGGAGGCGGATACGATAGGGTCTTTTAAGAGGCTCCTGGACAGGTACATGGAGCTCAGAAAAATAGAGGGCTATGGGTAACCCAAGGTATTTTCTCAGGTAAGAACATGTTCAGCACAGCTTTGTGGGCCAAAGGGCCTGTATTGTGCTGTAGGTGTTTTTTTTTATGTTCTATGTTTCTAAGATACTAGAAGCTTTTTTTAAGTATATAAAGGGTGGTAAAAGAGAGTTGAGGGTAGATATAGGACAAATACAAAATGACGCTGGAGATATTGTAATGAGAGATACAGAGATGGCAGAGGAACTGAATGCGTATTTTGCATCAGTCTTCACAGTGGAGTATACCGGACATTCAAGAGTGTCAGGGAAGTGAAGTTTGTGCAGTGAAAATTATGACTGAGAAGATGCTCAGGAAGCTTAATGGTCTGAGGGTGGATAAATCTCCTGGACCTGATGGAATGCACCCTCAGGTTCTGAAGGAAGTGGCTGGAGAGATTTCAAAGGCATTAACGATGACCCTGCAGAGATGCCTGTATGGCAATCGCCCTCCCAGATGGCATGCCCTGGTGACACATTTTCTCCACGTTGCCTGCAGGAGGCCATCAGCTCTGCAGGAACTGCCTTGGCTTTGAGCTGTTGAGGTTATGGGGTCTAGTCTCATGCACGCAGTGGGGGATGGTGCTCTAGCTGCGAGGGGAACTCACTGGCTCAGAAAGTCGGGGGATCTGGCGACGCCCCCACCTGATGAACCGGAAGTGCTGGTCAGACCTAGGCCTGCAGATACCTCGGGGGAGAGGGTCCAGCATAATGTGAGCCATCTGGCAGCGCCCACCATGCCCTTCTGTGAAGCTCCAAAATGTTTTTTATATGGGCTGCTCTTTCACACCCTTCTCTTCCTTACCTTCTTCTGCCAACCAGTCTCACCTTGGCGGTCTGTTTCACCACCTGGCAGTGGAGGAGGTCCCCAGTGGAAGTCTCTCTATGCAGGGGTGCTTCCCGTGTACACTGGGGACCTGGGGTGGAAGGTGTTACATCGGGCAGTAGCGTACAACAGGTTTTTGAGCAGGTTCACTGACACCCCGTCCACCTGTCCATCCTGTGCCCGAGGGGAGTCAGTCTACAGCACTTATACGGAGTGTGAGAGGTTGCAGCCCCTGTCTGAGTGTCTGAAGGGGCTTCTGCTCAGGTTCTGGTTACACTTCAGCCCCGCACTCCTCACATACGGGCACCCAGTCAGAAGGGAGTGGGTCATGAGGAGGAACTACTGGGCATCAAAGGATATGGTGTATGGGCTTGAGTAGGATCCGAGATCAGCCATGATGGAATGGCGGAGCAGACTCGATGGGCTGAATGGCCTAATTCTGTTCCTATGTCTTATGCCCTGACCAATTAGGAAACTATCAACTTCCGCCTTAAATATACCCATGGACTTGGCCTCCACCACTGTCTGTAGCAGATCATTCCACAGTTTCATTACAAGCTGGCTAAAAAAATTCCTCCTTACCCCTGTTCTAAAACATCACCCCTTAACTCTGAGGCTGTGCCCTCTAGTTCTGGATATCCCCATCATAGGAAACATCCTCTCTAATCCTATCAATATTTGGCAGGTTTCAATAAGATTCCCACACATTCTTCCAGTTCCAGTGACTACAGGTCCAAAGCTACCAATATCTCCTCATATATTAACCCCTTCATTCCTGGAATCATCCTCATGAACCTCCTCTGGACTCTCTCCAATGACAACACATCCTTTCTGAGATATGGGGCCCAGAACTGTTGACAATACTCCAAGTGCAGCCTCATGTCTTATAAAGGCTCAGCATTATCTCCTTGCTTTTATATTCTATTCCCTTGAAATAAATGTCAACATTGCATTTATTTTCTTTACCACAGACTCAACCTGTAAATTAACCTTCTGGGAATCTTGCACAAGGACTCCTAAGTCCCTTTGCATCTCTGATGTTTGAACATTTTCCCTATTGAGATAACATTCTGCACTATTAGAACATAGAACAGTACAGTCCCTTCGGCAAACAATTTTGTGCTGACCCGCAAACCCTGCCTCCCATATACGCGCCCCCCCCCCTTAAATTCCTCCATATACCTGTCTAGTAGTGTCTTAAATTTCACTGGTGTATCTGCCTCCACCAGTGACTCAGGCAGTGCATTCCATGCACCAACCACTCTCTGAGTGAAAAACCTTCCTCTAATATCCCCCTTGAACTTCCCACCCCTTACCTTAAAGCCATGTCCTCTTGTATTGAGCAGTGATGCCCTGGGGAAGAGGCGCTGGCTATCCACTCTATCTATTCCTCTTATTATCTTGTACACCTCTATCATGTCTCCTCTCATCCTCCTTCTCTCCAAAGAGTAAAGCCCTAGCTCCCTTAATCTCTGATCATAATGCATACTCTCTAAACCAGGCAGCATCCTGGTAAATCTCCTCTGTACCCTTTCCAATGCTTCCACATCCTTCCTATAGTGAGGCGACCAGAACTGGACACAATACTCCAAGTGTGGCCTAACCAGAGTTTTATAGAGCTGCATCAATACATCGCGACTCTTAAACTCTATCCCTCAACTTATGAAAGCTAACACCCCATAAGCTTTCTTAACTACCCCATCCACCTGTGAGGTAACTTTCAGGGATCTGTGGACATGTACCCCAAGATCCCTCTGCTCCTCCACACTTCCAAATATCCTGCCATTTACTTTGTACTCTGCCTTGGAGTTTGTCCAAGGTCCAACACTTGTCCAACACTTCTCCAGGTTGAACTCCATCTGCCACTTCTCAGCCCACTTCTGCATCTTATCAATGTCTCTCTTCGACAATCCTCTACACTATCCACAACACCACCAACCTTTGTGTCATCTGCAAACTTGCCAACCCACCCTTCTACCCCCACATCCAGGTCATTAATAAAAATCACGAAAAGTAGAGGTCCCAGAACCGATCCTTGTGGGACACCACTAGTCACAACCCTCCAATCCAAATGTACTCCCTCCACCACAACCCTCTGCCTTCTGCGGACAAGCCAATTCTGAATCCACCTGGCCAAACTTCCCTTAATCCCATACCTTCTGACTTTCTGAATAAGCCTACCATGTAGAACCTTGTCAAATGCCTTACTAAAATCCATGTAGATCACATCCACTACACTACCCTCATCTATATGCCTGGTCACCTCCTCAAAGAACTCTATCAAGCTTGTTAGACACGATCTGCCCTTCACAAAGCCATGGTGACTGTTCCTGATCAGACCATGATTCTCTAAATGCCTATCCTATCTCTAAGAATCTTTTCCAACAGCTTTCCCACCACAGACATAAGGCTCACTGGTCGATAATTACCCGGACTATCCCTACTACCTTTTTTTGATCAAGGGGACCACATTTGCCTCCCTCCAGTCCTCCGATACCATTCCCGTGGACAACGAGGACATAAAGATCCTAGCCATTTCTTTTACCAAAATGTATTATCATATATTTCCCAAGACGGTATTCCATCTGCCATTTTATTGCCCATTCTTCCAATTTGTCTAAGTCTTGCTGCAATCACATTGCTTCCTCAGCACTACCTACCCCTCCACCTATCTTTGTATCAACCACAAACTTTGCCACAAGCCATCAATTCCATCATCTAAATCACTGGCACACAATGCAAAAAGTAGCAGTCCAAATATTGACACCTGAAGAAATTGGGTTGAGATTGCAAAGGGAGCTGGAAAAGGCATGTAATAAGAGTAATGTCACAATTGTAATGGGAGACTTCCATATGCAGAGGGATTGGGAAAGTCAGGATGGTGACAGATTGTGAGAGACGGAATTTGTTGAATGCCTATGAGATGGCTTTTTAGAGCAGCCTGTGTCTAAGGCTATCTTCGATTGGGTGTTGTGAAATAACCCAGATCTTACTAGGGAGCTTATTGTAAAGGACCCCTTAGGAGACAGTAATCATAATATAAACACTTTTGTGGGGTCAACAGCCATCTAGCAAACACGTGCCATGAAGCACAGAAAGGGCATCCCTTGCATTGAAGCTTGGTCTGGCCACTCACTGCAACAGAACTCCCCCCAGCTGTCTTGGACCCCACCATGCCACTGTTCCTTACAACTGAAAGGAACCATCATCATCCTATGGGATGGAGAGAGAGAGAGAGAGAGAGAGAGAGAGAGAATATGATTGAATTCATACTGCAATTTGAGAGGGAGAAGTAAAACTCACATGTATCAGAATCGCAATGGAATAAAGGGAATTACAGAGGCATGAGAGAGGAGCTTGCCCAGATGGATCGGAGGACACTGGCAGGGATGATGGCAGAACAGAGGTGGTTGAATTTTCTGGGAATAGTTCACAAGGTGCAGGATTAATATGTCCCACAAAAGAAGTAGTTCTGAAATGGCAGGAGTAGGCAACCGTAGCTGACAAGGGAAGTTGAGGATGGCATAAAAGCCAAGGAAATAACACATAAGGTAGCAAAAGTAAGTGGGAAGTTGGATGATTAGGAAGCTTTTAAAATCCAACAAAAGGCAACTAAAAAAAAACTATAAGTAGGGAAAAGATAAAATATGAGGGCAAACTAGTCAATAACATAAAGCATGATACCAGAAGTTTTTTAAAGTTATAAAAAGAGTAAAAGGGATGTGAGAGTTGATATTGGACTACTGGAAAATGATGCTGGTGAGGTAGTAATGGGGGACAAAGAAATGGCAGATGAACTTAATGGATACTTTGCATCTGTCTTCTCTGTGGAAGACACTAACGGTGTGCCAGAGGTCTGTGAGTGTCAGGGAGCAGGAGTGAGTGCCATTGCTATTACAAAGGAAAAAGTGCTCGACAAACAGAAAGATCTTAATGTGGATAAGTCACCTGAACCAGATGGACTCCATCCCAGAGTCCTGAGAGAGGTTGCTGAAGAGATAATGGATACATTGGTCATGATCTTTCAAGAATCACTTGACTCTGGCATGATCCCAGAGGACTGAAAGATTGCAAACGTCACTCCACTCTTTAAGAATGGAGGAAGACAAAAGAGAGCACATTATAGACTAGTTAGCTTAACCTCAGTGGTTGAGAAATTGTTGGAGTCTACAATTATGGATGAGGTTTCAGGGTACTTGTGAGTCTACTGATAAAGTAAGTCAAAGTTAGCATGGTTTCTGTAAAGGGAAATCTTGCTTGACAAATCTGTTAAGAGTTTTTCAAGGAGGTAACAAACAGGGTGGACAAGGGAGAGGCAGTGAATGTCATTTACTTGGATTTTCAGAAGGCATTTGATAAGGTGCCACACATAAGGCTGATTAACAACATAAATCCTATTATATAGGGCATATGATAGAGCAAAAATTAGTGGGAGGTTAGAGGAGGTGAAGTTTTTAAAAACCAACAAAACGCAACTAAAAAAAATAAAGATGGAATACAAAGGTAAGCTAGCCAATAATACTAAAGAGGATACAAAAAACTTCCTCAGAGATATATCAGTCCCGCCAGCCCACGAGATTTGAGGCACTGTCCCACCCCAAACCCTGGTTTATGTGGATGCTGTGTAAGCTGCTACCCTGTGCCAAGAAAAACAGACACCACACTACATATGATTAAAAGAATTATAGTTACGAATCTTAATTAAAGGGTTAATAAAGAAAAGAAAGAAAAAAAACTCAAAGGGCCGATTATAATTAAACAGTCAAATGTGCACAAGTTGGAGCTCAACTCTTCCCAAAATTCATATTCACCGATCCTCAGTCGACCTCGGTGCCTGGCTCCATCGAATCACATTCCCCCATCGAGTCGTATCCTGTAACCAGTTCTCTCCAGCATCTTCTCTTTTCATCTCCCACCGAACAAAAGGCCCAGCTCACCTTCCAAAGCACCTGTTATCTCTACTATAACCCAAACACTGCTTCTACAGAAAGACCATTGCATTAGCAGTGAAATCTTTCCCAGGGTGTTACACATAGAGCATAAAAGAGAGGCAAGAGTAGATATCAGACCATTGGGAAATTATGCTGGAGAGAGAGTAATGCGGTAACAAGGAAATGGCAGATGAACTGAGTAAGTATTTTGCATGTCTTTACTGTGGAAGACAGCAGCAGTATTCCAGAAGTTTGAAAGTAGCAAAGGGCAGATGTGTATGAAGTTACCATTACTAGAGAGAAGGTTCTTGGGAGAAACCAAAAGATCTGAAGGTAGATAAGCCACCTGGACCAGATAGTGTAACCTCAGGGTTCTGAAACAGATGGCTGTGGAAAATGTGGAGACATTGGAAATGATCTGTCAAGATTCAGAGAATTGAAAGTTTGCAAATGTCACTCCACTCTTCAAGAAAGGAGAGAGGCAGAAGAAAGGAATTTATAGGCCAATTAATCTGTCCTCAGTAGTTGGGAAGATGTTGGAATCGATTGTTAAGAATGTGGAAAGCGGCCAGTGCGTGAGTGGGCCAGTGAAGGAGTGCAGCTTTGAGGCTTTGACTCGAGAGACTTTGACGAGAAGAGGCGGAGGACAAGCTTGCTCGCAGTTAGATTTTACAATGTCCCCTGAGACGGTGATGTGCCTCTCATGTGAGATGTGGCAGTCTTGGGGGAAATCCCCTCTCCTGCAGAGTCACATCCGCCAGAAGTGCATATGGCTGGGCGATCTGGAAGACCATGTAAGGAATCTGGAGCAGCAGCTGGATGACTTTCGACGCATAAGGGAGAATAAGGCAGTCATAGATGAGAGCTACAGGGAGGTAGTCACACCTAGGCTGTCGGAAGCAGGTCGTTGGGTAACAGTCAGAGGGGGGAAAGCAAAGGTGAGCAGACAGGTTGTGCAGAGCGCCCCTGTAGCCATTCCCCTGAATAATATTGTTGACGGGGAGGACCGACCAGGTGTGAGCCACGGTGGCAGGGCCTCCGGCACTGAGTCTGACCCTGTGGGGCAGAAGGGTGGGACGGAGAAGAGGAGAGCTGTCGTCATTGGAGACTCTATAGTCAGGGGAGCAGACAGGAGATTTTGTGGATGTGAGAAGGACACCCGCATGGTTTGTTGCCTCCCGGGTGCCAGAGTCCGGGATGTCTCTGACCAGGTGCACGACATCCTGGATGACAGGGAAAGCAACCAGAAGTCATGACACATGTAGGGACCAACAACATAGGCAGGAAGAGGGATGAGGTCCTGAAGTGTGAGTTTTGGGAACTAGGCAGACGGCTGAAGAACAGGACCTCAAGGGTGGCCTTCTCAGGATTGCTGCCAGTGCTACGTGACAGTGATGGTAAGAATTGGAGGAGATGGCAGTTGAATGCGTGGCTGAGGAGTTGGTGCAGGGAGCAGGGTTTTAGATTTTTAGATCATTGGGATCTCTTCTGGGGAAGGTGGGACCTGTGCAGATTGGATGGGTTGCACCTGAACTCAAGGGGGAGCAATATCCTTGCAGGTAGGTTTGCTAGCATGGTTCGGGAGGGTTTAAACTAATTTGCGAGGGGGATGGGACCCAGAGCGATAGAGTAGTGAAAGAAGTGCATAGAGTAAAGCCAGATCTAACATACAGAGAGGCTTTGAGGAAAGAGAAGCAGAATAAACGGTGTAAAGACAGTAAGGTAGAAGGGCTGAAATGTGTGTACCTCAATACAAGAAGCATCAGGAACAAAGGTGATGAACTGAGAGCTTGGATACATACATGGAATTATGATGTAGTGGCCATTACAGAGACTTGGCTGGCACCAGGGCAGGAATGGATTCTCAATATTCCTGGATTTCAGTGCTTTAAAAGGGATAGAGAGGATGGAAAAAGGGGAGGAGGGGTGGCATTACTGGTCAGGGATACTATTACAGCTACAGAACGGGTAGGTAATGTAGCAGGATCCTCTTTTGACTCAGTATGGGTGGAAGTCAGGAACAGGAAGGGAGCAGTTACTCTACTGGGGGTATTCTATAGGCCCCCTGGTGGCAGCAGAGATACAGAGGAGCAGATTGGGAGGCAGATTTTGGAAAGGTGCAAAAATAACAGGGTTGTTATCATGGGTGACTTTAACTTCCCTAATATTGATTGGCACCTGATTAGTTCCAAGGGTTTAGATGGGGCAGAGTTTGTTAAGTGTGTCCATGATGGATTCCTGTCACAGTATGTGGACAGGCCGACTAGGGGGAATACCATACTAGATCTAGTACTAGGTAATGAACGGGGTCAGGTCACAGATCTCTCAGTGGGTGAGCATCTGGGGGACAGTGACCACTGCTCCCTGGCCTTTAGCATTATCATGGAAAAGGATAGAATCAGAGAGGACAGGAAAACTTTTAATTGGGGAAGGGCAAATTATGAGGCTGTAAGGCTAGAACTTACGGGTGTGAATTGGGATCATGTTTTTGCAGGGAAATGTACTATGGACATGTGGTCAATGTTTAGAGATCTCTTGCAGGATGTTAGGGATAAATTTGTCCCAGTGAGGAAGATAAAGAATGGTAGGGGGAAGGAACCATGGGTGATAAGTGAGGTGGAATATCTAGTCAGGTGGAAGAAGGCAGCATACATGACGTTTAGGAAGCAAGGATCAGATGGGTCTATTGAGGAATATAGGGAAGCAAGAAAGGAGCTTAAGAAGGGGCTGAGAAGAGCAAGAAGGGGGCATGAGAAGGCCTTGGCGAGTAGGGTAAAGGAAAACCCCAAGGCATTCAATTATGTGAAGAAAAAAAGGATGACAGGAGTGAAGGTAGGACCGATTAGAGATAAAGGTGGGAAGATGTGCCTGGAGGCTGTGGAAGTGAGCGAGGTCCTCAATGAATACTTCCCTTTGGTATTCACCAATGAGAGGGAACTTGATGATGGTGAGGACAATATGAGTGAGGTTGATGTTCTGGAGCATATTGATATTAAGGGAGAGGAGTTGTTGGAGTTGTTAAAATACATTAGGATGGATAAGTCCCCGGGGCCTGACGGAATATTCCCCAGGCTGCTCCACGAGGCGAGGGAAGAGATTGCTGAGCCTCTGGCTAGGATCTTTATGTCCTCGTTGTCCACGGGAATGGTACCTGAGGATTGGAGGGAGACAAATGTTGTCCCCTTGTTCAAAAAAGGTAGTAGGGATAGTCCGGGTAATTATAGACCAGTGAGCCTTACGTCTGTGGTGGCGAAGCTGTTGGAAAAGATTCTTAGAGATAGGATCTCTGGGCGTTTAGAGAATCATGGTCTGATCAGGGACAGTCAGCATGGCTTTGTGAAGGGCAGATCGTGTCTAACAAGCCTGATTGAGTTCTTTGAGGAGGTGACCAGGCACATAGATGAGGGTAGTGCAGTGGATGTGATCTATATGGATTTTAGTAAGGCATTTGACAAGGTTCCACATGGTAGGCTTATTCAGAAAGTCAGAAGGCATGGGATTAAGGGAAGTTTGGCCAGGTGTATTCAGAATTGGCTTGCCTGCAGAAGGCAGAGGGTGGTGGTGGAGGGAGTACATTCAGATTGGAGGATTGTGACAAGTTGTGTCCCACAAGGATCTGTTCTGGGACCTCCACTACTCATGATTTTTATTAACGACCTGGATGTGGGGGTAGAAGGGTGGATTGGCAAGTTTGCAGACGACACAAAGGTTGGTGGTGTTGTAGATAGTGTAAAGGATTGTCAAAGGTCGCAGAGAGACATTGATGGGATGCAGAAGTGGGCTGAGAAGTGGCAGATGGAGTTCAACCCAGAGAAGTGTGAGGTGGTACACTTTGGACAGACAATCTCCAAGGCAGAGTACAAAGTAAATGGCAGGATACTTGGTAGTGTGAAGAAGCAGAGGGATCTGGGGGTATATGTCCACAGATCCCTGAAAGTTGCCTCACAGGTGGACAGGGTAGTTAAGAAAGCTTATGGGGTGTTAGCTTTCATAAATCAAGGGATAGAGTTTAAGAGTCGCAATGTAATGATGCAGCTCTATAAAACTCTGGTTAGGCCACACTTGGAGTACTGTGTCCAGTTCTGGTCGCCTCACTACAGGAAGGATGTGGAAGCATTGGAAAGGGTACAGAGTAGATTTACCAGAATGCTGCCTGGTTTAGAGAGTATGCATTATGATCAGAGATTAAGGGAGCTAGGGCTTTACTCTTTGGAGAGAAGGAGGATGAGAGGAGACATGATAGAGGTGTACAAGATAATAAGACGAATAGATAGAGTGGATAGCCAGCGCCTCTTCCCCAGGGCACCACTGCTCAATACAAGAGGACATGGCTTTAAGGTAAGCGGTGGGAAGTTCAAGGGGGATATTAGAGGAAGGTTTTTTTTACTCAGAGAGTGGTTGGTGCGTGGAATACACTGCCTGAGTCAGTGGTGGAGGCAGATACACTAGTAAAGTTTAAGAGACTACTATACAGGTATATGGAGGAATTTTTAGGTGGGGACTTATATGGGAGGCAGGGTTTGAGGGTCGGCACAACATTGTGGGTCGAAGGGCCTGTACTATTCTACGTTGCATGGTTTTGGGGTACTTGAAGGCACATGAAAAAAATAGGCAATAGTCAGCATGGTTTCCTCAAGGGAAAATGTTGGCTGACAAATCTTTTACTGGTGAGGTCTCACTTGGAGTATTGAGAGTTTTGGACCCCTTATCTAAGAAAGGATGTGCTGAATCTGGAGAGAGTTCAAAAGAGGTTCACGAGAATGATTCCGGGAGTGAAAGGTTCACATGATCATATGAGGAGTGTTGATGGCTCTGGGCCTGTACTCACCGGAATTCAGAAGAATGGAGGTCGGGGTGGGGGGTCTCACTGAAACCTATGGAATGTTGAAAGGCTTCCATAGCGTGGACGTGGAGTGGATGTTTCCCATGGTGGAGGAGTCTAAGGCCAGAGGGCACAGTCTCGGAATAGAGTGCCATCCATTTAGAACGGAGAGGAGGAGGGATTTCTTCAGACAGAGTGGTGAATCTGTGGAATTCGTTGCCACAGGCGGCTGTGGAGGCCAAGTCATTGGGCAGAGGGTGATAGACTCTTGATTAATCAGAGCCCGGAGGGATAAGGGGAGAAGGCAGCAGACTGGGGCTGAGACGGAAATGGATCGGCCATGATGACATGGTGAAGCAGACTCGATGGGCCAAATGGTCTAAATTTGCTCCCATATCTTGTGGAATGACGTAATTGTCAACACTTTGATGAATTTCTAGGGGGCATAGATTTAGGGTGGGAGGGGTAAGTGTTAAAGGGAACCTGAGGGGTGATTTCTCACCCAGAGGGTGATGAGCATATATAGAACCAACTGCCAGAGGTAGCGGTTCAAGCAGGTACAGGTACAACCGCATCATTTAAGAAACACTTGGATAGGTACATGGAGCGGCGAAGCCAGAAGGGATTATGCATCAAACGAGGCAAAATGCTCCTGCTGGGTGGAATGGGGTAGTTGGGCCGAAGGGCCTTATCGGCGCTTTCAATGAGTAACGAGTTTGTGACAAGGAGAAAATCCAGAGCCCATGTGTCAGTAGCGGAGGTTAGACGCCAATTTGGAATTGGGAAGACGTTTGTCGAGGTAAAGCAACACAGATTAGCCGTAACCTCCCGAAAAGTGTCGAGATGATGAATGGCTGTAGTTGTGTTCAGCCTGGCGACAAGTGGCTGTTTGAAAGTTGGCGGAACTCTGTTAACAAGTGCGAGACTGTAAATCGATCCACCACCAACTGTTGCGACACGGGTTGGTGTTAACAGGTGCCCTCTCCACAATTTATTCCAAAGCAAGCAACACGTCCCTCAAAGTCAGTGCGTCACCAGTGAGCGGAGTTAATACCCTACTAGGTAATAGATCACTAGTGGCTGCTGGGGCCGAGAAGAGGCCAATCTCCTCACTGATAGTGAAGTGTTGCGTTAACCCGGTGTCCTTGCCGTTGACTTTGGCGTGACGGGAATCCCACCCGCACTAGTTCAGCAGCTAGCCGTGCTCGAACGCGATGCAGAGTGTGAAGCGCCCCGCTGCCCGGGCCCTACGCCTCCTGCTCCCGCCGCTTCAGCGACTTGTCCCCGCCGCCAGGATCGTGTCCAAACCGGGCAGGGAGAAACTGACTGCGACGGTAGGAGGCTGCAATCATCGCGGGGAGGGGTGTGGGGGACGGAGAGAGGGTGGGGGGCTCCAAGTGTTCACACCCAGCAATACTGCTTCCAGCTGTTGTCCGCGCGAGGGGCTCATCCCCCTCTCCCCAGATATTGTCCGTCCGGCGGACGCAATCTCGGTCCAGCTCTTATTCTTGCGGGGGTCTCACCCTCAAGTCCGACTTTTGTCCGTGTGAGGTACGCACCCTCAGCCCAGCTGTTGTCCGCGTGTGGGACGCACCCTCAATCCGGCTGTTGTCCGGTGTGTGGGACGCACCCTCATTCCGGCTGTTGTCCGTGTATGGGACGCACCCTCAGTCCGGCTGTTGTCCGTGTGTGGGACGCACCCTCAGTCCGGCTGCTGTCCGGTGTCAGGTACGCATCCTCAGTCCGGCTGTTGTCCGTGTGTGGGACGCACCCTCATTCCAGCTGCTGTCCGTGTGTGGGACGCACCCTCAGTCCGGCTGCTGTCCGTGTGTGGGACGCACCCTCAGTCCGGCTGCTGTCCGTGTGAGGGACGCACCCTCAGTCCGGCTGCTGTCTGGTGTGAGGGACGCAGCTTCCAGTTGTTCCGTTCATAAACAGGCCCTCACAGATGTGATAGAGCGGTAGCACCCTCGCTTCAGCGCCTCACCAGCCGTTGTTTGCCCTACAGGATCAGATCGTGGCATTTGCGGTGATAACCGCCACCCTGCTGCTGCCCAGCAGCTGGGTCATCAGTCACCTGGAACCACACCGGCGTCGAAAGAGGAAGGGCCAGTAACGAGGCCGCAGCCAGAGACCATCGGGAGTCGAAGCTGGAGCCGCTTTAATAAACCCTTCTAACCGTAGCCCTGGAACCGTTGCAGATTCTTCAACCCCGGCCCCTTCTCCTCCAACACCGAACCCCCACCAATCACAACACTCTCTTCCAATCACAGATTCACCACCCTCTAAAGAATTCCCTCACCTCCGCTCCGAATTCTAAGCCTTTGGTCTTGGACTCCTCCACCATAGGAAATATCTTCTCCACATCCACTCTGTGAAGGCCTTTCGATAGATTTCAATGAAGTCACCCATTCTGAATTCCAGTGCGTAGAGGCCCAGGGTCAAACACTCCTCAAAGGACAAGCCTTTCAATCCGGAACCATAGAAACTACAGCACAGAAACAGGCCTTTTGACCCTTCTTGGCTGTGCTGAACCATTTTCTGCCTAGTCCCACTGAACTGCATACGGACCATATCCCTCCATACACCTTCCATCCATGTATCTGTCCAATTTATTCTTAAATGTTAAAAAAGAACCTGCATTTACCACCTCGTCTGGCAGCTCATTCCATACTCCCACCACTCTCTGTGTGAAGAAGCCCCCCCTAATGTTCCCTTTTCCCCCCTCACCCTTAACTCATGTCCTATGGTTTTTTCTCCCCTTGCCTCAGTGGAAAAAGCCTGCTTGCATTCACTCTATCTACACCCATCATAATTTTATATACCTCTATCAAATCTCCTCTCATTCTTTTACGCACCAGGGAATAAAGTCCTAACCTATTCAAATTTTCTCTGTAACTCAGTTTCTCAAGTCCTAGCAACATCCTTGTAAACCTTCTCTGCACTCTTTCAACCTCATTTATATCCTTCCTGTAATTTGGTGACCAAAACTGAACACAATACTCCAGATTCGGCCTCACCAATGCCTTATACAACCTCATCATAACGTTCCAGCTCTTATACTCAATACTTTGATTAATAAAGGCCAATGTACCAAAAGCTCTCTTTACAACCCTATCTACCTGTGACGCCACTTTTAGGGAATTTTGTATCTGTATTCCCAGATCCCTCTGTTCTACTGCACTCCTCAGTGCCTTACCATTAACCCTGTATGTTCTACCTTGGTTTGTCCTTCCAACGTGCAATACCTCACACTTGTCTGTATTAAACTCCATTTGCCATTTTTCCGGCCATTTTTCCAGCTGGTCCAAGTTCCTCTGCAGGTTCTGAAAACCTTCCTCACTGTCTACTACACCTCCAATCTTTGTATCATCAGCAAATTTGCTGATCCAATTGACCACATTATCATCCAGATCATTGATATAGATGACAAATAACAATGGCCCCAGGACTGATCCCTGTGGCACACCACTAGTCACAGGCCTCCACTCAGAGAAGCAATTCTCTACTACCACTCTTTGGCTTCTTCCATTGAACCAATGTCTAATCCAATTTACCACCTCTCCATGTATACCTAGCGAATGAATTTTCCTAACTAACCTCCCATGCGGGACCTTGTCAAAGGCCTTACTGAAGTCTATGTAGACAATGTCCACTGCCTTCCCTTCACCCACTTTCCTGGTAACCTCCTCGAAAATCTCCAATAGATTGGTCAAACATGACCTGCCACGCACAAAGCCATGTTGACTCTCCCTAATAAGTCCCTGTCTATCCAAATGCTTGTAGATTCTGTCTCTTAGTACTCCCTCCAATAACTTATCTACCACCAACGTTAAACTTACTGGCCTATAATTTCCCGGATTACTTTTCGATCCTTTTTTAAACAACGGAACAACATGAGCCACTCTCCAATCCTCCGGCACCTCACCTGCAGACAGCGACATTTAAAATATTTCTGCCAGGGCCCCTGCAATTTCAACACTAGTCTCCTTCAAGGTCCGAGGGTACACCCTGTCAGGTCCCGGGGATTTATCCACTTTAATTTTCCTCAAGACAGCAAGGACCTCCTCCTTTTCGATCTGTACAGTTCCCATGATCTCACTACTTGATTCCCTTAATTCCATAGACTTCATGCCAGTTTCCTTAGTAAATACAGATGCAAAAAACCTACTTAGGATCTCGCCCATTTCCTTTGGTTCCGCACATAGCCGACCACTCTGATCTTCAAGAGGACCAATTTTATCCCTTACAATCCTTTTGCTCTTAACATACCTGTAAAAGCTCTTTGGATTATCCTTCACTTTGACTGCCAAGGCAACCTCATGTCTTCTTTTAGCCCTCCTGATTTCTTTCTTAAGTATTTTCTTGCACTTCTTATACTCCTCAAGCACTTTACTTACTCCCTGCTTCCTATACATGTCATACAACTCCCTCTTCTTCTTTATCAGAGTTGCAATATCCCTTGAGAACCAAGGTTCCTTATTCCTATTCACTTTGTCTTTAATCCTGACAGGAACATACAAATTCTGCACTCTCAGAATTTCTCCTTTGAAGGCTTCCCACCTACCAATCACATCTTTGCCAGAGAACAACCTGTCCCAATCCATGCTTTTTAGATCCTTTCTCATTTCTTCAAATTTGGCCTTCTTCCAGTTCAGAACCTCAACCCTAGGACCAGATCTATCCTTGTCCATGATCAAGTTGAAACTAATAGTGTTATGATCACTGGAACCAAAGTGCTCCCCTACACAGACTTACGTCACTTGTCCTAACTCGTTTCCTAACAGGTGATCCAATATTGCATCCCCTCTAGTTGGTCCCTCTATATATTGATTTAGAAAACTTTCCTGAACCCATTTTACAAACTCTAAACCATCTAGACCCCTAACAGTATGGCAGTCCCAATCAACATATGGAAAATTAAAATCCCCTACCACCACAACTTTATGTTTCCTGCAGTTGCCTGCTATCTTTCTGCAGATTTGCTCTTCCAATTCTCGTTGACTATTGGGTGGTCTGTAATACAATCCCACTAATGTGGCCATACCTTTCCTGTTTCTCAGCTCCACCCATAATGACTCAGTAGACAAACCCTCTAATCTGTTCTGCCTGAGCACTGCTGTAATATTTTCCCTAACAAGCAGTGCTACTCCCCCACCTTTCATTCCTCTGCCTCGATCACATCTGAAACATCGGAACCCTGGAATATTAAGCTGCCAGTCCTGCCCCTCCTGTAGCCAAGTTTCACTAATTGCTATGTCATAATTCCACGTGTCAATCCACGCCCTCAACTCAACCGCCTTCCCCGCAATACTCCTAGCATTGAAATATATACACCTCAGAAGAGTTTTACCACCACTCACAAGCTTTCTATTAGTGGATTTGCTTGAACTTTTAACATCATTTATTTTCACCCCAGCCACACTGTCAGCTCTGGCACTCTGGTTCCCATCCCCCTGCAAATCTAGTTTAAAGCCTCCCCAATAGCACTAACAAACCTCCCTGAAAAGATATTGGTCCCCCTGTAGTTCAAGTGTAACCCGTCTCTCTTGTACAGGTCCCACCTGCCCCAGAAGAGGTCCCAATGAACCTGAAATCTGAAACCCTGCCCCCTACACCAGTTCCTCAGCCATTTGTTCATCCTCCAGAGCATCCTATTCCTACCCTCACTGGCACGTAGCGCAGGTAGCGATCCTGAGATTACCACCCTGGAGGTCCTGCTTTTCAACTTCCTACCAAGCTCTCTATACTCATTCTCCAGGACCTCCTCACTCTTGCTTGCTATGTCTTTGGTACCGATGTGCACCACGACATCTGGCTGATTACCCTCCCACTTCAGAATGTCATGCAAGTGATCAGAGACATCCTTAACTCTGGCACCCAGGAGGCAACAAACCATCCTAGATTCTCTGTCATGACCACAGAACCTCCTATCTGTACCTCTAACTATCGAGTCCCCTATCACTACTGCTCTCCTCTTTTTCCACCCTCCCTTCTGCACTGCAGAGCCAGACTCAGTGCTAGAGATCCGGCTACTGCAGCTTGTCCCAGGTAAGTCATCCCCCCCAACAGTATCCAATGCGGTATACTTGTTGTTGAGGGGAATGGCCACAGGGGAACCCTGCTCTGCCTGCCCTTTCCCCATCCCTCGCCTGACAGTGACCCAATTTCCTGTCCTCTGCTCCATTTTTGTTAACCTCTCAATTCTCTCCAATATCAGCACCTTTCTAAAGCCTCAACTGTATATTCTAATCCTCTTGAAATGGATGCTAACATCACATTACCTTCCTCACCCACAGACTCAATCAGAAAATTAACCTTTAGGGAATATTGCACGAGGACTCCCAAGTCCCTTTGCACTTAAGATTTTTGAATTTTCTCCCCATTTAGAAAACAGTCCACTTTTATTTCCTTTACCAAAGTGCATGACCATACACTTCTCTACACTGTATTCCACCTGCCACTTCTCTGCCCATTCTCCTAGATCTGTCCTTCTGCAGCCTCTGTGCTAGCTGCCGCTCCACCTACCTTCATATCATCTGCAAACTTTGCAACAAAACCATCAATTCCGTCAATTGAATCATCGACACCGAACATAAAAAGAAGCGGTCCCAACACCATCCCTGCAGAACAGCACTAGTGACTGACAGCCAAACAGGAAAGGACCCCTTTATTCCCACTCTCCACAGAGTCAGGGAAAAGTACAGCCCAGGAACAGGCTCTTCAGCCGATCCAAACCATTTAAACTGCCTGCTCCCATCGACCTGCACCAGAACCATAGCCCTTCACACCCATGTACCTATCCAAACTTCTCGTAAATGTTGAAACTGATGTCTCATGCACCACCTTTACTGGCAGCTGGTTCCACACTCTCACCACCCTCTGAATGAAGAAATTTCCACTGGTGTTCCCCTTAAACTTTTCACCTTCACTCCTAACCCACCACCTCTCGTTGCAGCTCCACCCAACCTCAGTGGAAAAAGCCTGCTCGTGTTTACCATCATAATGTTGTATACCGCTATCAAATCTCCTCTCAATCTTCTCCGTTCCAAGGTCCTAACCTATTTAACCATTCCTTTCAAAACTTATTTGCATCTTTCCTATAGGTAGGTGACCAAAGCTGCACAATTAGGCCTCACCAACATCTTATACAACTTCAACAAAACAACCCATCTCCTGTACTTCATACTTTGATTTATGAAGGCCAACGTGCCAAAAGCTTTTTTTTGAAGCGACCCTACCTACCTGCGACACCACTTTCAATGAATTCTGGAGCTGTGGTTCCAGATCCCTTTGTCCTACCATTCCTTATGTAAAACCTACCCTGGTTGGTCCGACCGAAGTACAACACCTCGCACTTGTTTGCATTAAATTCCATTTGCCATTTTTCAGCCCATATGTCCAGCTAGACTCTGCAATCTCTAATAGTCTCCTTTGCTGTCCACTACACCCCCAGTCTTGATGTCATGTGAAAATTTGCAGATCCAGTTAACCACTTTATCATCCAGATCACAGATGACAAACAGCAATGGACCCTGCACAATTCCCTGCGGCACTCCACTAGTCACTGGCTAGTCAGAGCGATAAACATAAAACCATAAGACCATAAGACAAAGGAGCAGAGGTCGGCCATTCAGCCCATCGAGTCTGCTCCACCATTTTATCATGAGCTGATCTATTCTCCCATTTAGGCCCACTCCCCCGCCTTCTCACCATAACCTTTGATGCCCTGGCTACTCACATACCTATCAATCTCTGCCTTAAATACACCCAATGACTTGGCCTCCACTGCCGCCCGTGGCAACAAATTCCATAGATTCACCACCCTCTGACTGAAAAAATTTCTTCGCATTTCTGTTCTGAATGGGCGCCCTTTAATCCTTGAGTCATGCCCTCTCGTACTAGACTCCCCCATCATGGGAAACAACTTTGCCACATCCACTCTTTCCATGCCTTTCAACATTCGAAATGTTTCTATGAGGTCCCCCCTCATTCTTCTAAACTCCAAGGAATACAGTCCAAGAGCAGACAAACGTTCCTCATATGTTAACCCTCTCATTCCCGGAATCATTCTAGTGAATCTATGCCAATCAGCCAATACTGTAACTGTGCTAGTATCTTACCTGTAATACCATGGGCTCTTAACTTATTAAGAGCCTCATGCGCAGCCCCTTGTCAAAGGCCTTCTGAAAATCCAAGCATACATCATCCACTGATTTTCCTTTAAAAATCCGGCTTGTTTTTTCTTCAAAAAATTCCAACAAATTTGTCAGGCAAGATTTTCCCTTAAGAAAACCGTGCTGACTACAGCCTATTTTATCATGTGCCTCCAAGTACACCGAAACATATCCTTAACAATCTACTCCAACATCTTACCAATCACTGAGGTCAGACTAACTTCTTTCCTTTTTTCTGCCGCTCTCCCTTCTTGAAAAGTGGAGTGACATTTGCAATTTTCCATTCATGCAGAACCATGCTAGAATCGATTGCTTTTTGAATGATCATTACTAATGCCTCCACAATCTCTTCAGACACCTCTTTCAGAACTCAGGGGTGTAGCCATCTGGTCCAGGTGACTTATCTACCTTCAGACCTTTCAGTTTCCCTTCTATCTAGTAATGGCAAATTCACTCTCTATTGCCCCTGACACACTCAATCTTCTGGCATACTGCTAGTGTCTTTCACAGTGAAGACTGATGCAAATACTTAATCAGTTTGTCCACCATTTCCACCTCTACAGCATGATTTTCCAGTGGTCTATTATCTACTCTCACCGCTCTTTTACACTTTATGGATCTGAATAACTTTTGGTATCTGTTTTAATATTATTGGCTAGCTTACCCTCGAATTCCATCTTTTCTTCTTTATGACTTTTCTAGTTGCTTTCTTTCATACCGGACAATCTCCACTGCACTACAAGATCATCCTTTCCAGTTTAGTCCCCATTATAACTCATCTCACTGATGCAACACCCTGTACACCCTTGTCCAACCCCAACCCACTCCACCCACCCCCGGACCACTTCTGCCCAGTCCCCTCCTCCAATTCCAAGCCCCTCCTGTCTTTCTCAGCAACCCCATTCTATCCCCCCTCCAACCCAGAGCCCCAAAATCTCTTCACTCCCCACCCCAATACAGCCTTCAACACCTTCATACTTGTGGGGAGGACAAAGAGCCAGATACCAACATACAAGGTGCCGGAGGAATCAGGTTGTGTCGGGGGTGGAGGTGGTCTGGGGTGCAGATGGGGCCACAGAGAGGGGGAAAGCAGGAGGTGATGGAGAAGAGGGAGAATGTGGGAGTTGGGACGAGTGAAGGGAGAGTGCAAGAAGGGTTACTGCTGAATAATGAGGGGAAGTGCAGAAGGTCACACTTTATTAAAAGCAGCGTCAACTCACAAACAAATGCTTCCTCCCCCCAGTGAGCTGCCACTCTAGGGGCTCCTTCCCCCAATAATTTGTTGCCCCACTCCCAAAATGATTTCATAAAAACTTCAATCCTAACATCTAAAAAATCAGTTTAAAAAGGAGGGGTAGCGGACTAACCGATTGCCACAGCCCAACTCCTAGGGAAACTCTGGTAGCCAGGACCATCCGCCTCCCCGCCCTTTTCCTCCAGGGAGTGTGGATGTCAGGGACATGGGCCAACACCCCTTCTGCATCAGGTACACAGGACCACCCCCACTCACCCTCATCCCCGGGGTGTGTGAAGGTCAGGAGTACGGCACCACTCATTTCTCCACCCTCAACCACTCAGGCTGTGAGGCAGTAGAAGATGTGAGAATGTCTTGGGCAGTGGGAGAGGTAGGGGGTGAATGAGGGGCCGGGGGAGGGGGGGCGGTCAGTGAAAATGCCCTGGGTGAATGGAGTGACCCAGACTCAGAGAACTGCTCCAGCCTGAGGAAACCCCCAGCCCAAGCAGCTGACTCCCTGACTCCAGGCAAAGAAATCAAACTGCTTCATCCTAATCCCAACACCGTCCCCGCACAGACAAGATTAAAATGTGTGGTTGTAGAGGTGACTGATGGGTGTCTGCGATGGGGCTGGTGTGCAAAGGGCAGCTGTGGCTCAGGTGAGGATATCCTGTGCTTGGTGTTCCACCAACAAGGCCACATTCTTCACGTCTTCGCACCAGTAATCCAGACGCTCCTTCATGCCTTTGATCTGGAAAGGAGAACAGGGGTTTAAATGCCTGTGTGGCTCCGTCCCTGGGAACCGGATAGATATAACAGTTTTGAAAGAAAGATTAGCTTTACCTATCAAACAAAAAAGTGAAATGTGTCATTTTTGCATTGATGTCCAACAGAGTCCAGCTCAACTAGATGTCCACAGTACCGACCTCGCACCAATGTCACTGCTGTGCATCAGCCTCCTTACACCCTCTTCTGAGAGGGCAGTACAGGCAGGTCGTTACGCTGTTTAAAGGTGACTGGACAGGTACTTTAGATAGGAAAGGCGTGGAAGGGCAGGGGTATGAATCAGACCATGGGATTAGCATACATATACATCATAAACAAGAGATTCTGCAGAGACTGGAGGGACGCAGCAGGTCAGGTACAATCTATGAGCTGGATGGAGAAGGCATATTCGTAAAGATGAGCTTCATTTGTCACGTACATCAAAACATACAATGCTGGTTACATCAGCAACCACAGTCCAAGGTTGTGCTGAGGACAGCTTAGACTGTTGCTACGCTTCTGGTGCCAACATAGCGTGCCCACAGAAAGAGGTTGGCACCAGAACAACAGAACTTCCTTTCTATGGAAATGTTACCTCAAACCATGTGATTCCTCACATGCTAATATCGGGATACTCTGTAATACCCAAACTCTGGCACTTACCTGCTGGAGATCAAGCACTCGGGGCTGGACCCACGTCATGTGAACTCGCTCGTCCACCTCGTCAATGCTTCCCTTCACCAGACCCACAGACAATGCCTTCATCACCAGCAGTTCCACCTGTGGGCACAGCACAGTTTTACACTCAGCCGCACTCAAAGAGACACACCAGCAAGGGGATGTAAAATCCTCAACGTTACCATTTCAGAGGATCTGTCCAGGGCCCGCATGGAGAAAACACAGCATCACCTCTACTTTCTTAGCTTTGTGAAGCTCTGGCATGTCATCTAAAACTCTGACACACCTCTACAGATTCACAGTGGAGAGTGTCCTGACTAGTTACATCACAGCCTGGTATGGAAACACCAATACCCTTGAACAGATAGTCTGCAAAAAGTAGTGGACGTGGCCCAGTCCATCACGGGTAAAGCCCTCCCCGACATTGAGCACATCCACATGGAGGGTTATCACAGGAAGGCAGCAATCCTCAACAACCAACACTACCCAGGTCATGCCCTCTTCTCACTGCTGCCATCAGGAAGGTGGTACAGGAGCCTCAGGACCCACATCACCAGGTTCAGAAACAGTTATTACCCCCCCCAACATCAAATTCCTGAACCAGAGGGGATAACTTCACTGAACATCACTCATCCCAACATTGAATTGTTTCCACAAGCTATGGACTCTCTTTCAAGGACTCTTCATCTCATGTTCTCGATAATTATTGCTTATTTAGTTATTTATTTATTTGCTTATTATCATTATTTTTCTTTTTGTTTTTGTATTTGCACAGCTTTTGCACACTGCCTGTTTTATATGTGGTTTTTCATTAATTCTATTGTGTTTCTTTGTATTTACTGTGAATGCCCACAAGAAAATGAATCTCAGGGTTGTACATGGTGACATACACTTACTTTGATAATAAATCTACTCTGAACTTTGAACACTGATAGAGCAGTGGCAGGAGGCAGAATGATCCGAATTGGAGCACCCTGGACTCTGGAAACAAGGACGCAGTCCGGTGCTTCCTAGCGTGAGAAGTTCCATGAGGAGAGCTGATCTCAGTACGACACTGAGGAAATGACAGAGTAGATGCTAAGAAGTTCTTAGCACTGACTAAATTTGAATTGAAGGGGCTGCCGAGAAGTTGCTTTACTGAAAGTCACAGATCCTTTGTAAATCAGCAAGTATATTCGCGAGCAAGGTAGAGAGGCATGGGATTCAGGGACAGAGCGCTGGAGGGCAGGATGTCATGAAATGAAAACAGAAGACTCTGCCCCTTCGCTGCATGGACTGACAACAGTCAAACGCAAATATTTCTAACACTTCACCATCCTATCACATTTAACCATTCACAGAGAACAGCAGAGCCCAGAGGACTGTTGTAGAACAGAAGGCACTACGAGTACAAGTACAAGTGGAGCTACAGGTAAACAGGGTGGAGAAAGTGGTTTTTTGGCATACTGGCCTTCACCATTCAGGACACTGAGTAAAATTTAGAGGTCATGGTGCAGTTGTAGAGGTTGCTGCCAAGGCCACACTTGAGGGAGTATTGTGTTCAGTTTTGACCAAACTGCTGAGGAAAGATATCATTAAACTGGAAATAATACAGAACACATTTACAAGAACGTTGAGGGACAGAGTGAGAAGCTGGGACTTTATTTAGTAGAGCACAGAGACAGAGGACGTCTGGTAGAGGTGTATAAAATCATGAGGGGAACTGAGATGAATACACTCTCTTTTTCTGATAGAGTTGCAGTATTCAGTATCAGATGGTATGAGCTTAAGATGAGAGGGGAGAGATTTAAGAGGAACTTAAGGGGCAATTGTTTTTGTTTTACACAAAGGGTGGTGTGTATGTGGATTGAGCTGCCAGAGGAAGTGATGAACAGCTACGTTAGCAATGTTTAAAAGACAGTTGGACAGCTGTATGGATTGGAACACTTCAGCAGGTAATGGGTGAAATGCAGGCAAATATGACGAGTATGGTGGGCCAAAGGGCCTGTTTCTGTACTCTATGACTCTAGACACTATCACAATTCAGCTCACCTCACTAACAGGAACCTTGGCGATCTCCGAGATCTCCCTGAAGGTCAGCTGCCGGTGGTTAGCTGGGCGGGTGAAGGTCATCTATACAAAGAGAAAACTTACACTAAGACACACTGAATAATCAGCCATTCTAACCAGGGACCCCATTGATTAACCATGTACCCAACCTTACAGTGCTGTTGTGGAATACCTGCTAAATATCAGCACCATACCCCACCATCTCCAAAACTCCATAACCCTTTGCGTTTTTAGTCCTCATGGTATTTCAGACAGTACTGACTTGTCCTTGCTGAATTCCACATGAACCAAGATGAATGAAAGGAGATGAGGGAGGCTGTATTCACCAGAAGGTGGTAGGCAAAAAGGATGAGATGCCAGAGCAAGCTGAAGAAGTAGGTACAATTACAACATCTCAAAGGCATTTGGACAGGTAGGTGCGTAGGAAAGATTTAGAGGGACAAAGCTAAACGTGAGCAAATGGGACCAGCAAAGGAAGACACCTTGGTTAACAGAGACAAGTTGGCATCTCCCATGGCAGGGAACTAGAGCTGCAGCTCAATGACCTACGACTTGCTAGGGAAAGTGAAACAGCAATAGACAAGAGCTACAGGGAGTTGGTCACCCCAAGGCTATAGGAGACAGTTAATGAGTGACTGTCAGGAGATGGAAGGGGGAATGTCAGATAGCGGAGAGCACACCTGTGGCTGTCCACCTCAACAATAAGTACTTCATTTTGAGTCTTGTTGGGGGGCATGACCTACCTGGGCGAAGTAACAGCGGCAACAAACAACAGGAATTCTGCAGATGCTGGAAATTCAAGCAACACACATCAAAGTTGCTGGTGAACGCAGCAGGCCAGGCAGCATCTCTAGGAAGAGGTGCAGTCGACGTTTCAGGCCGAGACCCTTCGTCAGGACTAACTGAAGGAAGAGTGAGTAGTAAGGGATTTGAAAGTTGGAGGGGGAGGGGGAGATGCAAAATGATAGGAGAAGACAGGAGGGGGAGGGATAGAGCCAAGAGCTGGACAGGTGATAGGCAAAAGGGATACGAGAGGATCATGGGACAGGAGGTCCGGGAAGAAAGACAAGGGGGGGGGGGACCCAGAGGATGGGCAAGGGGTATATTCAGAGGGACAGAGGGAGAAAAAGGAGAGTGAGAGAAAGAATGTGTGTATAAAAATAAGTAACAGATGGGGTACGAGGGGGAGGTGCGGCATTAGCGGAAGTTAGAGAAGTCGATGTTCATGCCATCAGGTTGGAGGCTACCCAGACGGAATATAAGGTGTTGTTCCTCCAACCTGAGTGTGGCTTCATCTTTACAGTAGACATGTCAGAATGGGAATGGGATGTGGAATTAAAATGTGTGGCCACTGGGAGATCCTGCTTTCTCTGGCGGACAGAGCGTAGGTGTTCAGCAAAGCAGTCTCCCAGTCTGCGTCGGGTCTCGCCAATATATAAAAGGCCACATCGGGAGCACCGGACGCAGTATATCACCCCAGCCGACTCACAGGTGAAGTGTTGCCTCTCCTGGAAGGACTGTTTGGGGCCCTGAATGGTGGTAAGGGAGGAAGTGTAAGGGCATGTGTAGCACTTGTTCCGCTTACACAGATAAGTGCCAAGAGGGAGATCAGTGGGGAGGGATGGGGGGGACGAATGGACAAAGGGAGAAGTAACAGCGGCCATGCCTCTGGCACTAAGGCCCAGAAGGGTAAGGAACTGAAGATGGCAGCAGTTTTTGCGGACTCTATACTCAGGGGGACAGTTAGGCGATTTTGTGGATGCAAAAAGGAAACATGGAGCCAGGGTCCAAGATGTTTATGGGCGGGTCCACAATATCCTGATATGGGAGGGTGAGCAGCCAGAAGTCATAGTACATATTGGTACCAACAACATAGGAAGAAAAAGGGAGGAGATCCTGAAAAAAATATATAGGGAGTTAGGAAGGAAGCTGAAAAGAGGGACCACGAGGGTAGTAATCTTGGGATTGCTGCCTGTCCCACTAGACAAAGAGGACAGGAATAGAATGAGTTGGCAAATAAATGGATGGCTGAAGAATTGGAGCAGGGGGCAGGAATTCAGATTTCTGGATAATTGGGACCTCTTCTGGGGCAAGTGTGACCTGTACAAAGGGGGCAGTTTGCACTTGGATCCAAACGGGACCAATATTCTTCTGGTCAGATTTACTAGTGTTGTTGGGGGTGGTTTAAACTAATATGGCAGGGGGATGGGAATCAGGATGATAGAGCTGAGGATGAGCCAGCAGGTTTACAAGTAAGGAATGTACTAACTGCCAGTTAGTCCTGACGAAGGGTCTCAGCCTGAAACGTCGACTGTACCTCTTCTTGGAGATGCTGCCTGGCCTGCTGCGCTCACCAGCAACTTTTATGTGTGTTGATGAGTTCGGAGAAGGACATACAGATACAGAAGGTGCTGGCATGGAGGGCTATGAATGTCATGAAGGAAATCTGGAAGTTGAACCTGACCAGAGGAGTTAAAAAGAGGATTTTCATAGCAGTCATACAGCCCATTCTCACGTACGGATGCGAGAGGTGGACACTCACCAAGACTATGCGGAAGTCTCTAGATGGCTGCTATACACGAATGCTCCGGATGGCTCTTGATGTGAGTTGGCAATAGCACATGACGAACATCGAGCTCTATAACGACCTACCGACGCTCACCACTAAAATCGAGGCGAGAAGACTGCAACTAGCAGGGCACTGTCTACGCCACCCCGAGCTACCTGCCGGCCTAGTCATCATGTGGGAGCCCAAGCACGGGAGGACGAACCCTGGGCGCCCTCCAAAGACCATGGTCAACACGCTCCTAGAAGACAGCGGCGCGGCTAATGTAGATGAAGTGAACACACTGATGAGGGACAGGGAGAAGTGGAGAGTCCGTCATCGTGCCCAATGCCGCCCCCCCAGGCGAATTGACGTAGTAGTAGTAGTAGTAGTAGTAGTGCCTGAATACGAGAGCATGCCTTACGAAAATAGGTTGAGTGGAACTTCGCATTTTCTCCTTAAAGCAATGGAGGATGAGAGGTGACCTGATAGGGGTGTATAAGATGATGAGAGGCATTGATCATGTGGATAGCCAGAGGCAATTTCCCAGGGCTGAAATGACACAGTTTTAAGGTGCTTGGAAGTAGGTACAGAGGAGGTGTCAAGGGTAAGGTTTTTTTTTGTTTTTTTTAAACACAGAGAGTAGTGGGTGTATGGAATGCACCGCCAGCGGATAACAGTAGGGTCTTTTAAGAGACTCTTAGGCACACAGAGCTTAGAAAAACAGAGGGCTATGTGGTAGGGTAATTCTAGGCAGCTTCTCGACAACGTTACATAGTTGCCACAACATTGTGGGCTGAAGGGCCTATAATGTGCTGTAGATTTCCATGATTCTATGTTACTATAAAGGAAAATCTAGCCGACAGCCCTGTTAAGAGTTTTTTCAAAGAAGTAACAAGCATAGTGGACAGAGGTGAGGCAGTGGATGTCATTTACTTGAATTTTCAGAAGATATTAGTTAAGGTGCCACGCATGAGGCTGCTTAATAAGATAAAATCCTAAGCCGTTACAAGAAAGACACTGGCATGAATAGCAGAATGGCTGACAGGCAGGGGGCAGTGAGTGGGAATAAAAGGAGCCTTTTCTGTTTGTTTCTCAGGGGTCAGTATTGGGACCGCTACTTTTCACATTGTTTGTCAATGATTTAGATAATGGAATTGATGGCTTTGTGGCAAAGTTTGCGGATAATACGAAGATAGGAGGGAGGGATAGGTAGTGCTGAGGAAGCAAAGTGATTGCAGCAGGCCTTTTACAAATTGGAAGAATAGGCAATAAAGTGGCAGATATAATAGTATTGGAAATGAATGATAATGCATTTTGGTAAAATTAACAATAGTGTGGACTATTATCTAAATCAGCGGTCCCCAACCACCGGGCCGCAGAGGATGCGCTACCGGGCCGCGAGGAAATGTTATGATTTGGCGATAGGAGTCAGCTGCACCGTTCCTCATTCCCTGTCACGCCCACTGTTGAGCCATTACGCATGCGAGGTCATTACCCGTGCGTCATCCACGTCAGCGCGGGAAGGAGATCAACTCCTCAAGCTTGCAAATGATGGCGGGCTGAAAAGTATGTTTGACATAACAACTCTGCCAGCATTCTGAATCAAAGTCAAGGCTAAATATCCTGAGATAGCCATGAAAGCACTGAAAACATTGCTTCCATTTCCAACATATCTCTGCAATGAATGCAACGAAAACTAAATTGCGGAATAGACTGGACATAAGGAACCTCCTTCGAGTATCGCTGTCTCCCATCACCCCTTGATAGGACCGTCTTGTTGCAGAAAAACAAGCCCAGGGCTCCCACTGATTCAGCGATATTGGTGTGTTGCAATGATCTTATATGTTCATACGAGGAAAATATGTGCTGCATGTTTAATATCCAAAAGATACTTAAAATGTTATGATGCTATTGACTTATATAACTATATAACAATTACAGCACGGAAACAGGCCATCTCTGCCCTTCTAGTCCGTGCCGAACGCTATTCTCACCTAGTCCCACCGACCTGCACTCAGCCCATAACCCTCCATTCCTTTTCTGTACGTATACCTATCCAATTTTTCTTTGAATGATAATATCGAACCTGCCTCTACCACTTCTACTGGAAGTTCATTCAACATTTACTTCAAGCTCCCCTCGTCCTCCCCTGATAATTGACTTATCACTATATTCATGCGAGGAAAATATGCGCTGTGTTTAATATTAAATTCGTTAGATAAACCCTTTTAGAAACGAAATTGAGTGTATTAGCTAATTACCATCTATATTGCGGTCGTGATTAACACCCCCCACCGAACAGAATCGCCAAAAACGATTTGAAGAAAAAAAATCGCACACGCATGCGCAAGTTACGCATGCGCAAGTTACGCATGCACAAGTTACGCATGCACACTGGTGCCCGCGCAAGGCTTCATGGTCATTGTAGTCTTTTCTGGGTAAACCCAGCGTATTTGACTGCTACTCTTGTCCGTTGGCAACCCCCCCCCACCACCCCCGCCGGTCGGCTGGTCCGCAAGAATATTGTCAACATGAAACCGGTCTGCAGTGCGAAAATAATTGGGGACCCCTGATCTAAATGGGGAGAAGGTTCAAACAGCAGAGGTGCAGAAGGATTCGTGCAAGACTCCCAGAAGGCTAATTTACAGGTTGAGTCTGTGGTAAAGAAGGCAAATGCAATATTGGCATTTATTTCAAAGAGAATCAGATATAAAAGCAAGGAGATAATGCTGAGCGCTTATAGGACACAAGTCAGGCCACACTTGGAGTACTGTCAACAGTTTTGGGCCCCATATCTCAGAAAGGATGTGATTGTCATTTGAGAGAGTCCAGTGGAGGCTCACGGGGGTGATTCCAGGAATGAAGGGGTTAACACATGAGGAGTGTTTGGCAGCTTTGAGCCTGGACTCACTGGAATTTGGGGGGGGATCTCACTGAAACCTACCTAGTGTTGAAAGGACCATAGAGGGTGGATGTGGAGAGGATGTTTCCTATGGTAACATGAATGTAAGGAAGGAGAAGCCAATGATTGGGTACAACTGCAGACACAGCAAAGAGTTAAGCTGTAACACAGAGGCAAAATTCATCAGAGCAAGGAATGCAGGAATGCAGACTGTATTTAAATGCACGTAGCATTTGGAATAAGGTGGACAAACTCCTGACAAATTAGAGATTGGTTGGTATGACACTGTGGGCGTCACTGAGTTGTGGGTGGAAGAAAGTCATAGTTGGGAGTTTAACATCAAAGGATATATTTGTATCGAAAGGATGAGCAGAAAGGCATAGGCGGTGGTGTGGTTCTATTGGTAAAAGATGGAATTACAACTTTAGAAAGAGGTGACATAGGGTCAGAGAATGTTGAATCTTCATGGGTGTAGTTAAGGAACTGCAAAGATATTTTAAAGATCATTTTCGCCACCCACAGCTCCAATCTGCTAATTAGATTTGCCAATGACACAACATTGATTGGCCTTATCTCAAACAATAATGAGGCGGCCTACAGTGATATCAAGAAAACAACCTCTCCCTCAAAGTCGCAAAAACAAAGCAGCTGGTTGTGGATTACAGGAGGAATGGAGACAGGCTAACCCCTATTGACATCAATGGATCTGGGGTTGAGAGGGTGAACATCGTTAAGTTCCTCGGCATCCATATCACCGAGGACCTCATCTGGTCTTATACACACCAGCTGTGTGGTGAAAAAGGCACAACAGTGCCTCTTTCACCTCAGATGGATGAGGAAGTTTGGTATGGGCCCCCAAAACCTAAGAATTTTCTACAGGGGCACAATTGAGAGCATCCTGACCAGCTGCATCACTGCCTGGTGTGGGAACTGTACCTAAATCACAGGACTCTGCAGAGAGTGGTGTGGACAGCCCAGTGCGTCTGTAGCTGTGAACCTCCCATGATTCAGGACATTCACAAGAACAGGTGTGTAAAAAAGGCCTATAGGATCACTGGGGACCCAAGCCAGCCCAACCACAATACATCCCAGCTGCTACCATCCAGGAAGCGGTACCGCAGCATAAACGCCAGGACTAACAGGCTCCGGGACAGCTTCTTCCACCAGGCCATCAGACTGATGAACTCACACTGATTTGAGTGTATTTCTATATTACATTGACTGTTCTATTTATTATAAATTATTATAATTTACTATGATTGCACACTTAGATGGAGACGTAACGTAAAGATTTTTACTCATGTATGTGAAGGATGTAAGAAATAAAGTCAATTCAAATAAGGGCTTCAAATAGTAGTCAAAATGTGGGGTTGAGATTGCAAAGGGAGCTGGAAAAGGTATGTAATATGGGATTGAGAAAATCAGGTTGGTGTTGGATCGCAAGAGAGGGAAATTGTTGAACGTCTATGAATGGCTTTTTAGAGCAGTTTGTGCTTGAGCCTACTTGGGGAAAGGCTACCTTAGATTGGGTGTTGTGTAATAACCCATATTTTATTAGCTTATCGTAAGATTCCTTAGGAGGCAGTGACCATAATTTGAGAGGGAGAAGCACAAGTCACATGTATCAGTATCACAATGGAATAAAGGGAATTATAGAGGCATGAGAGAGCAGCTTGCCCAGATGGATTGGAGGGGGATACTGGCGGGATGATGGCAGAGCAGAGGTGGTTGAAGTTTCTGGGAATAATTCACAAGGCGCAGGATAGACATGTCCCACAAAAGAAGTAGTTCTGAAATGGGAGGGGTAGGCAACCATGGCTGACAAGGGAAGTTAAGGACTGCATAAAAGCCAAGGAAAGGGCATATAGGGTAGCAAAAGTGAGTGGGAAGTTGGATGCTTAGGAAGCTTTTAAAATCCAACAAAAGGCAACTAAAAACGCACTCTTACAGTATATAAAGAGTAAAATGGAAGTGAGAGATGATTTTGGATCACTGGAAAATGATGCTGGTGAGGTAGTAATGGGGGGACAAAGAAATGGCAAGATGAAATGATTAAGTACATTGGTTCAGACTTCACTATAGAAGACACTAGCTGTATGCCAGAGGTCCGTGAGTGTCAGGAAGCAGGAGTTGGTGCCATTGCTATTACAAAGGAAAATGTGTTAGGCAAACTGAAAGGTCTTAAGGTGGATAAGTCACTCGGACCTGATGGACTACATCCCAGAATCCTGAGAGAGGTTGCTGAAGAGATAACAGATGCATTGGTCATGATCTTTCAAGAATCACTGGATTCTGGCATGGTCCCAGAGGACTGGAAACTTGCAAATGTCACTCCACTCTTTTAAGAAGGGAAGAAGACAAAAAAGGAAATTATAGGCCAGTGAGATTGATGTCAGTGGTTGGGAAAGTGTTGAGAGTCCATTATTAAGGACGAAGTTTCAGAATACTTGGAGGCTAATGATAAAATAAGACAAAGTCAGCATGGATTCTGTGAAGGGAAATCTTGCCTGACAAATCTGTTGGAGTTCTTCAAGGAAGTAACAAGCAGGGTGGACAAAGGAGAGGCAGTGGATGTCATTTACTTGGATTTTCAGAAGGCATTTGATAAAGCGTCTCACATGAGGCTGCTGAACAAGTTAAAATCCTGTGGTGTCACAGAAAAGATACTGGCACGGATAGAGGAATGGCTGACAGACAGGAGGCAGTGAGTGGGAATAAAGGGGTATTTTCTGGTTGGCTGCCAGTGACTAGTGGTGTTCCTCAGGAGTCAGTATTGGGACTGCTGGTTTTCACATTGTTTGTCAATGATTTAGATAATGAAATTAATGGCTTTATGGCAAAGTTTGTAGATGATACAAAGATAGGCGGAGGGGTAGATAGTGCTGTGGAAGCAATGTGATTGCAGCAGGATTTAGACAAACTGGAAAATGTGGCAGATGGAATACAGTGTTGGGAAATGTATGATAATGTATTTTGGTAAAAGGAACAACACTGCAGACTATTTTCTAAGTGGGGAGAAAATTCAAATATCAGAGAGGCAGAGGGACCTAGGAATCCTTGTGCAAGACTCCCACAAGGTTATTTCACAGGTTGCATCTGTGTTAAAGAAGGCAAATGCAATGTTGACATTGTCAACAGTTTTGGGCCCCATATCTTAGAAAGGATGTGTTGTCATTGGGTAGAGTCCAGAGGAGGTTCATGAGGATGATTCTGGGAAAATGAAGAGGTTAGCATATGAGCAGCGTTTGGCAGCTCTGGGCCTATACTCACTGGAATTTAGAAGAATGTAGGAAAATCTCATTGAAACCTACCAAATGTTAAAAGGACTAGATAGGGTGGATGTGCAGAGGATGTTTCCCTTGGTGGGGGTATCCAGAACTAGAGGGCACAGCCTCAAAATTGAGGGATGACCTTTTAAAACAGAAGTGAGGAGGAATTTTTTTAGCCACAGAGTGGTGAATCTGTGGCACGCTCTGCTACAGACTGCGGTGGAGGACAGCTCCATGTGTACATTTAAAACAAATGTTGATAAATTCCTGATTGGTCAGGTATCAAGGGATATGGTGAGAAGGCAGGTGGTTAGGGTTAAGTGGATCCAGGATCAACCATGATGAAATGGTATAGCAGACACGATAGGCTGAATAGCCTAATTCTGCTCCTATACCTTATGGTTTTAAGGTGGGCTGAAAGGCCTGTTTCTATGCTGTATAACGTCATGACTGACTTGGTTCTATCCACGAGGAACTTTGTCAAATGTCAATATGGACAGCATCTACTGTCTTACCTTCTCAAAACACTCATCCAAGTTTATATGACGTTACACCCTACAATGGTATTCCAAGTGCTCTTACATCCTAGCCCAAAAGTTCTTCCCAACAGCTTCCCTCCCACTGCCTTGAGTCTCACTGGCCTATAATCTCCTGGATTATTACTATTAACCTCCTGAAATAAAATAACAGTACTAAAACACAAGAGATTTTAAATGCAAAACAAAATAAATAGACATTAAAAAACAATTTAAGTGAAATAGAGGGTTATGTGGGATGGAAAGCTTCGATTGATAGGTTAAAATGTTAGCATCGTTCGATGTTTATGGTTTTCCTCCACCATCACAGGCAATAACAGAGGTTGAACGGGGCTGGGGGGAGTTTGTTCACTCACCTCCATCAGACATAGCAGTTGGATTTTCTCCATCAGCCGCAGTTCGTTAGCCCTCAGGTCCGGCTGCAGACACATGACAGTCAGACTGTTCATCAGTAACCTGCCGAATTATCCTGCCCACACCATCCCCAGTCACACATCTCCTCCGAATCAGTCTCTCCTCCACACACCAACCACCAGCTCCACGTGATCCATTTCCGCAGCCTCCTGCAACAACGACCCAGCTTTTCTCCGACCTGTCCCGGCCAACCATGTGCACAGCCCTACCTACCTCCCCAACCTCCCACCTTCGGAGCCACAGTCCTGCCAAACCAACCTGCCTCCTGACCATCCCTCTCCATGTGTCCCACCACTCCAAACCACTGGCCCACACAGCCCTGTCTCCACAACATGGCGCCTTCTCAATCTCCACCCACTGAACAGGTATCCCATCCATATCCCACCTCTAGTGCTCCCCCCATTATCCACCGACCCCTGTCCCACCCACAAACATCTCCTCCCCCAGAATATCCCACCTGCTGCCCCCAGGATGTCTTCAGAGCCTGGAACTTCTCCACGTTGCCACTGTTGAAGGCATACAATGTATCGATCAGCCACTGCTTGTCGGTGCTCCGGAGCGATTCCAACACAGGATGCATCAGCTGGAGAAGGTCACAGGACAATCCAGTGTCACTCACACACAACAACACAGTTATAGACAGTTAAACACTTCCCACCCGGAGACGCTCACCGGGTAAACTGCCCCACCCAGAGACGCTCACTGGGTAAACTCCCCCACCCAGAAACACTCACCGGCTAAACTCCCCCACCCAGAAACACTCACTGGGTAAACTCCCTCACCCACAGACCCTCACCGGGTAAACTCCCTCACCCAGAGAAACTCTCCAGGTAAACTCTCCCACCCAGAAACACTCTCCGGGTAAACTCCCTCACTGGGTAAACTTCCTCACCCAGAAACACTCTCCGGGTAAACTCCCTCACCCAGAGACACTCATCGGGTAAATTCCCTCACCCAGAAACCCTCACCGGGTAAACTCCCCCACCCAGAGACGCTCTCCGGGTAAACTCCCTCACCGGGTAAACTTCCTCACCCAGAAACACTCTCCGGGTGAACTCCCTCACCCAGAGACACTCACCGGGTAAACTCCCTCACCCACAGACGCTCACCTGGTAAACTTCCCCTCACCCAGAGACGCTCTCCGGGTAAACTCCCTCACCCAGAGATTCTAACCTGGTAAACTTCCCCTCACCTAGAGATGCTCTCCAGGTAAACTCCCTCACCCAGAGACACTCACCAGGTAAACTCCCTCACCCACAGACGCTCACCCGGGTAAACTCCCTCACCCAGAAACACTCTCCGGGTAAACTCCCTGGCCCAGGGACGCTCTCCGGGTAAACTCCCTCACCCACAGACGCTCACCCGGGTAAACTCCCTCACCCACAGACGCTCACCTGGTAAACTTCCCCTCACCCAGAGACGCTCTCCGGGTAAACTGCCCCACCCAGAGACGCTCACTGGGTAAACTCCCCCACCCAGAAACACTCACCGGCTAAACTCCCCCACCCAGAAACACTCACTGGGTAAACTTCCTCACCCACAGACGCTCACCGGGTAAACTGCCCCACCCAGAGACGCTCACTGGGTAAACTCCCCCACCCAGAAACACTCACCGGCTAAACTCCCCCACCCAGAAACACTCACCGGGTAAACTCCCTCACCCACAGACCCTCACCGGGTAAACTCCCTCACCCAGAGAAACTCTCCAGATAAACTCTCCCACCCAGAAACACTCACCGGGTAAACTCCCTCACCCAGAAACACTCTCCGGGTAAACTCCCTCACCCAGAGACCCTCACCGGGTAAACTCCCCCACCCAGAGACGCTCTCCGGGTAAACTCCCTCACCAGGTAAACTTCCTCACCCAGAAACACTCTCCGGGTGAACTCCCTCACCCAGAGACGCTCACCTGGTAAACTTCCCCTCACCCACAGACGCTCTCCGGGTAAACTCCCTCACCCAGAGACTCTCACCTGGTAAACTTCCCCTCACCTAGAGACGCTCTCCAGGTAAACTCCCTCACCCAGAGACACTCACCGGGTAAACTCCCTCACCCAGAAACACTCTCCAGGTAAACTCCCTGGCCCAGAGATGCTCTCCGGGTAAACTCCCTCACCCAGAGACACTCACCTGGTAAACTCCCTCACCCAGAGACTCTCACCTGGTAAACTTCCCCTCACCTAGAGACGCTCTCCAGGTAAACTCCCTCACCCAGAGACACTCACCGGGTAAACTCCCTCACCCACAGACGCTCACCCGGGTAAACTCCCTCACCTACAGACACTCACCGGGTAAACTCCCTCACCCACAGACGCTCACCTGGGTAAACCCCCTCACCTACAGACACTCACCAGTTCCCCGAAGTTGTAGACACCTTCACCCAGCAGTCCCGCCAGTCCCAGGGTGAACGCTCGCTCCTGGTGCTCGGCCACTACAGAAGGAGGAAGGAAGGATTACAGCTGGGATCAATAGGTTGAAAGAGCTCGCACTGAGGAACTATTGATGAAACAGGGTGAGGTGTTCTCCCCATGCACTGCCGAGTCCCCTCCTCATCCAATAGCGCAAGGGCTCCCCTGCACATGGGCCACAAACTCAAGCCTTGACCACAAGTTGGAGGGTGGGAATTAAAGTTAAATATCAACAGCATTTGTCGCTCATACATCAAGGCATGCAGCACAACGTGTGGTTTCCAGTCAAAGACCAACACAGTACAACGAACCTAATTCTCCTACTATATGTTATGGTCTTATAGAATGGGACTGGGAGATACACGGCCAAGAGCTGAGGACCTGCGGCCTCACTCCTGGCACCACAGGAGCTGATCTGGACATAGCAATCAGACCCGTTATATCTGCCAAAGTACCATACTGTCATAGGGTTCCCAAGGACAAGAATTCAACTAATGTACTTCACTCGGTAAGAAAAAGCTGGGATTTACATCACAAGACTTAGAAGAAGAATTAGGCCATTTGGCCTATCGAGTCTGCTCCACCATTCAATGATGGCTGATCCTTTTTCCCCTCCTCAGCCCCACTCCCCGGCTTTCTCCCCATAACCTTTGATGCCATGTCTAATCCAGAACCTATCAAGCTCTGCCTTAAATACGCCCAACGACCTGGCCTCCAAAGCTGCCTGGGGTAACAAATTCCATGAATTCACCACCGTCTGGCTAAAGAAATTTCTCTGCATCTCTGTTTTAAATGGAAGCCCCTCTATCTTGCGGCTGTGCCCTCTTGTCCTAGATTCCCCCACCATGGGAAACATCCTTTCCACATCTACTTTGTCTAGGCCTTTCAACATTCAAAGGTTTCAATGAGATTCCCCCCTCATCCTTCTAAATTCCAGCAAGTACAGATCTACAGCTATCATACATTCCTTGTATGATAGCCCTTTCATTCTTGGAATCGTCCTTTTGAACCTCCTCTGGACCCTCTCCAATGCCAGCAATCTTTTCTTAGATGAGGAGCCAGAAACTGTTCACAATACTCAAGGTGAGGCCTCACCAGGGCCTTATAAAGCCTCAGCATCACATCCTTGCTCTTGTATTCTAGACCTCTTGAAATGAACGCTAACATGGCATTTGCCTTCCTCACCACCGACTCAACCTGCAAGTTAATCTTTAGGACTCCCAAGTCCCTTTGCATCTCAGATTTTTGGATTTTCTCCCCATTTAGAAAATAATCTACACATTTATTTCTTCTACCAAAGTGCATAACCATGCATTTTCCAACATTGTATTACATTGCCATTTTTTTGCCCATTCTCCTCATCTGTCTAAATCCTTCTGCAGCCTACCTGTTTTCTCACTACCTAGCCCTCCACCCAATCTTTACATCATCTGCAAACCTGGCAATCCAGCCATCTATTCTTTCATCTAAATCATTTATATACAGCATAAAAACAAGCGACCCCAACATTGACCTCTGCGGAACACCACTATTTACTGGCAGCCAATCAGAAAAGTATTCCCACTCGCTGAATCCTACTAATCAGCCAATGCTCTAAGCATGTTAGTAACTTTCCTGCAATACCATGGGCTCTTAACTTGGTAAGCAGATTCATGCGTGGCACCTTTCAAGGCCTTCTGAAAATCCAAATAAACAACATCGACTGTATCCCCTTTATCTATCCTACTGGTAATCTCCTCAAAGAATTCCAGCAGGTTCATCAGGCAAGATTTTCACTAAAGGAAACCAAGCTGACTTTGTCCTATCTTGTCTTGTGTCACTAACTACTGCTTAATAATGGACTGCACATCTTCCCAACCACTGAGGTGAGGCTAACTAATCTATAATTTCCTTTCTGCTGCCTTCTTCCTTTCTTAAAGACTGGAGAGACATTTGCAATTTTCCTCTACTTTGACACCTTACCAGAGTCCAATGATTTTTGAAAGATCATTACTAATATCTGCACAATCTCTACCGTTACCTCTTTCAGAACCCTAGGGTGCAATTCATGTTGTCCGGGTGACTTATGTACCCTTAGGTCTTTCAGCTTTCGACCACCTTCTCCCCTTGTAATAGTAACTGCACTTACTTCTCTTCCCTCACACCCTTCAACATTTGGCATACTGCTAGTGTCTTTCACAGTGAAGACTGATACAAAATACACAGTTAGTTCATCTGCCATCTCCTTGTCCCCTGTTATTATTTCTCTGGCCTCATTTCCTAGCAGTCCTATATCCACTCTCATCTCTCTTTTACTAGAAAAAACTTTTACTATCCACTTTTTTGCCAGCTTGCCTTTCAGATTTCATCTTTTTTCCTTTGAATGATTTTTTAGTTGCTCTCTGTAGGTTTTTACAAGCTTCCCAATCCTCTGTCTTACCACTAATTTTTGCCTTATTATATGCCCTCTCTTTTACATTAATTGACTTCCCTTGACAGCCACACTTGTACTATTTTGACATTTGAGTATTTCTTTGTTCTCAGAATACATCAGTGCTGCTCTTCTGTCAACCCTGCCAGCATCTCTTTCTAACTTACTTTGGCCGACTCCTCTCTCATACTACTGCAATTTCCTTTACTCAACTGATATATGCTATGTCAGACTTCAATTCCTCCCAATCAAATTTCTTCCATAGTGATTAATTAATCAATCTGGTTATCAGTGGTGGGCATGATGGGGACTGGTTAATAGAACAGTTAGAATAAAACAGGTAACTTTCCCTTTGGCAAAGGGGGATTAACACTGAGATTCCAGTCGCTACAACCATTCCACTAATTCAAAAGAGGATAAGTGTAAAAAATATACCAAGCTGGGAAACAGTGAGTGGTGAGAACTCAGTGAAGCTTCAGGAGGGTACAGATAGGCTGGACAAGTGTGGATACTGGCATTCAGAGAGATCTCAGTATCCCTGTTTGCAAATTAATGAAAGTCCACACACAGGTGCTAAGTTACCTGTAGAGCAGAGAGGCTGAATACAAGAGCATAGACCACACCTGGAATACCGTGTACAGGTACGACCTGTCCATGGAAGGAGATACTGTGATGAATGGTGAACAGCCAAGATTCATCAGATGCAGACAGCTCAGACAGATTGCACTACACTCAAGTTTGCAAAGTCTGAGAGATGACAAAATTCCGAGATCACAGGAGGGAGGTGGGGGACATGGTTGAAAAATTCGGCTCGGACTCAAAATGACCACTTGGCCATTCACCACCAGAAGCTGGCATACTTTTAGAATTCTCTAGTCAGGATGTGTGGGGAAGCTCGGTCACCAAATACACTCAGGTCAGAGCAGTAGTTATTGACGTTGAGGAAAGCAATGAAAATGGTTTAGTGTAGGAAAGTGGTTTTATTGAATGATGAAGCAGACTCCAGGATTGATGGAAAATCTCCCGTTTCTGCTGAGGGGGAGTTTGCATTACCAGACAGACAGACTGTACCCAGAATTTTAGATCTTCCTAAATGAACAGGTGAAGGGCCGCAGCTGGGGATTAACTGCAGTGTTACCTTTTTCATAAGCCCAGCAGGATCAATATCAAATCTGCAGCAAGACTTCCTTGCCATCTTTACCTGGAAGATCTTTGATGTCAATGCAGCCCAGAAACCTCAGGGCATCCTTATAGTAGGAAGCGTAGTTTCCAACGATCTGATAATACTTGCTGGAGAGATCATAGAAGCGCCCGTGAACTGAAGTGATCCCTGGGAGGTTGGTGAGCATCTCATCTACCTCCTCAATTGTTTTCTGGAAAGAAACCAGTAAGGGTTATAGCCATCACAGAAACACTTTTGTTTTATAATCCTGCTCGAGCTCTCAGTTATTCATTCAGCAGTCTCTTGAATTTAAAAATCACTTACAAAGGATAATTGGCAGGTCAGGTTTTTGGGCTACACTCCTGAACTGTGGACCTCAATATCTAAATCTGGCAGACTCAGTTGAACTTTTTAACACGCCAGCTCAAAACCAATTTATTTAACCTTGCCTTTAATTAACATCTTTTTGTCTTTAATTTTTATGTTGGCACTTAATCCCATTGTAAAGCACATCGTTTGTATAAAAAGCGCTCTATAAATAAGTCATTATTGTTCTTATTCTGAAAAACACGTACATCTGGGCAAAATGGCACCAGTGACCAATGCAAATAACAACGACGTCCTGCAGACTGTTCACAAAACTACTACTTCTTCTCCTTTGTAATATACTTCTACTACTGATCTGCATGCGACTGGACCCTGCAACTTTACATTTTGATAGTGTATTTTTGGGCTGATGAGCGATCCGGCACTTTTGCTGTCTCCAGGGGAAGTCGGTGTGGTTGAGAACGAAGTGAGCGCGAACCTGTGACCAGCTCTAATTCTCGGCCAACTCACCAATTAAAGGGTTGAGCAAGATTGAAAACAATGAGGACGAGCACCGTCTGCCTGCATTGGACTGGTTTCCCTCGTCCTCTCACTTGCTGCGGCTGCAGCAGGTGCCTTGGGTCTTGGGCAAGGTTTGATTAGCGTGCTTTGTGGATTGGACTCATTTTTAGAGAACTGCGCAGCTCATGTTATATGTGTGTCTTTTTTTAACTGCTATTTTGAGCGATTTTGATTGGGGTGGACAGCCTGAAGTCAAAACAACACAGCATTAAATTGAACTGGACTGAACTAAACTGGACATTCCTAGACAGTTTCAAGGACCCTGCAGTTTGATATTTGATATTCTGTGTATTATTCATTCATTTTTTACCGCCTGCACGATTTGTTCTTTTTTGCATGTTGGGTGTTTAATGTTTTCTTTGAACAAGTTCCATGTTTCTTTGTTTCATGGCAGTCTGCGGGAAGACAAATCTCAGGGTTGTTTACTGCATACATACTTTGATAATAAATGTACTTTAAATCCTTGTGCTGTGACAACAGGAACAAAAGAACAACAAACTGTCAGTTTAAAGACCAAATGCTGGGAGGACAAAGGGTTCCAAACATTCATAAGTTAGATGGGCATACGCAACAAAACCACACACCTTGGGACACGTACCCCAATTAAAGCTGCCTCCGACTCTTCTCAGAACCAGGGCAGGAATTGAATCCTGTAAAAAGCACCATCCTGCCCTTCCCAGAATGTGGTTGAATTCTGGTACTTGTGATAATGGAGAATTCTCTCAAACACTTTCCAACGCCTTCTCTGCTAAGCACACTTGACAACACAACTCTTGCTCCAACACCATCGCTGAGTCTGCCCCACCACAGTGAATGAAGCTGCGGCAATTCTCTGTGTTTTTGCTTTCAATTTTCAACATCTTGCTGTCCAATACCCTTTCCAGTCAGTATACTGAGTGACCACTAAACAAATCCCTCCACTTCATCATTCAGGGATTTCAGACACTTTGCACCCTTCAGTTCACCATTAATCCATTACAAATCCAACACTCATCAAACCCTACAGGACTGTTAACCTTCCAAATAGTAGAAGCAGAAAAAGGCAAGCTGAAGATGAGATGTATTTGTCACACATACATCAAATCAAACAGTGAAATACATCGTTTGCATCAAATTAAATCAGTGAAGGAATGTCGCATGGCAACACAGAATGACAACAATTCACTAACCGTAACCACACATCTCATATGGGAGGAAACTGGAGCACCCAGAGGAAACCCATATGGCCACAGGGAGATGGTACAAGCTCCTCATAGAGTGCTGAGAATTGAACCCCCATCTTACAGCAAATGCTGTAGTGTTACACTCACCACTACAGCAACATAGAAACCCTACAACACAATACAGGCCCTTTGGCCCACAGAGTTGTGTCCAGCATGTCCCTACCTCAGAAATTGCTAGGCTTACCTATAGCCCTCTATTTTTCTAAGCCCCATGTACCTATCCAAAAGTCTCCTAAAAGACCCTATCGTATCCGCCTCCACCACCATTGCCGGCAGCCCATTCCACACACTCACCACTCTCAGAGTAAAAAAAACTTACGCCTGACATCTCCTCTGTACCTAATCCCCAGCACCTTAAACCTGTGTCCTCTTGTGGCAACCATTTCAGCCCTGGGAAAAAGCTTCTGACTATCTACACGATCAATACCTCTCACCATCTTATACACCTCTGTCAGGTCACCTCTCATCCTCTGCCGCACAAAGGGGAAAAGACAAGCTCACTCAACCTATTCTCATAAGGCATGCTCCCCAATCCAGACAACATCCTTGTAAATCTCCTCTGCACCCTTTCTATGGTTTCCACATCCTTCCTGTAGTGAGGTGACTAGACTGAGCACAGTACTCCAGGTGGGGTCTGACCAGGGTGCTATGTACCTGCAACATTACCTCTCGGCTCCTAAATTCAATTCCACGATTGATGAAGGCCAGTACACCGTATGCCTTCTTAAACACAGAGTCAACCTGCGCAGATGCTTTGAGTGTCCTATGGGCTCAGACCCCAAGATCCCTCTGATCCTCCACACTGCCAAGAGTCTTACCATTAATACTATATTCTGCCATCATATTTGACCTACCAAAAGAACCACTTCACACTTATCTGGGTTGAAATCCATCTGCCATTTCTCAGCCCAGTTTTGCATCGTATCAATGTCCTGCTGTAACCTCTGACAGCCCTCAACACAATCCACAACACCTCCAACCTTTGTATCATCAGCAAATTTACTAACCTATCCCTCCACTTCCTCATCCAGGTCATTTATAAAAATCATGACGAGCAAGGGTCCCAGAACAGATCTCTGAGGCACTCCACTGGTGACCGACCTCCATGTAGAATATGACCTGTCTACAACCACTCTTTGCCTTCTATGGGCAAGCCAGTTCTGGATCCACAAAGCAATGTCCCCTTGGATCCCATGCCTCCTTACTTTCTCAATAAGCCTTGCATGGGGTACCTTATCAAATGCCTTGCTGAAATCCATATACACTACATCTACTGCTCTTCCTTCATCAATGTGTTTAGTCACATCCTCAAAAAATTCAATCTGGCTCGTAAGGCACGACCTGCCCTTGACAAAGCCATGCTGACTATTGCTAATCATATTACACCTCTCCAAATGTTCACAAATCCTGCCTCTCAGGATCTTCTCCATCAACTTACCAACCACTGAGGTAAGACTCACTGGTCTATAATTTCCTGGGCTATCTCTACTCCCTTTCTTGAATAACAGAACAACATCCGCAACCCTCCAGTCCTCCGGAACCTCTCCTGTCCCCACTGATGATGCAAAGATCATTGCCAGAGGTTCAGCAATCTCCTCCCGCACCTCCCACAGTAGCCTGGGGTACATCCGATCCGGTCCCAGTGACTTATCCAACTTGCTGCTTTCCAAATCACGCCATCCCAAATCATGCAGCAGTTCAAGTAGAGAAAAAGAGCAAGAATTAGCTAATAGATGTTCCCCCGTGCCATTCCATGACTGACTCCACACTCCCCATCCCCCTGATCCTCCATCGACACCACACTCCTGATCCACTTCCACCCTCCATCACTGATATCACACTCATCCCTCCTCACCCTCCATCAGACACCACACTCATCCTGACCGTCCATCACCGATATTGCACTCATACTTCCTCATATGCCTTGATGTGAAACTCCATCTGCCATGTTACCATGTTCAGAGTCTGCCCTGAACGGCACGTTCCATACACTAAGTGCGTCACCCATGGGTCTAGCAAAGATCAGCCAGCCAGACAGACTAGCAAGTTTCAGTGACATGCCCTCATTTTTCCAAACCTTTCATGCTTGTTAACAAATTTTCATTATCCCAATCCCACCTGTTTGCATGCCATCTTTTTATACGAACCTTATCAATTATCTTTCGAAAAGCAAATACACCAGTTTTTTCTCATCTATTCTGTTGTTGCATCTTCAAAAAATCCTCTGTAGGTTCACCAAACACGATCACCCTTTATAAATCTACAATCACTTTGTTTATTCCAGACATTTTCCCAAGTGTCATGGCTGATCTGACCATGAACTCATCACCACCTACCTGCCTTTTCCCCAGAACCCTTAATTCCGCTACTTTGAGACTTTTTTTTACTGTGCCCATGGTCTGCTCTTTATCAAATTACGGTATTGCTTTGCACTGTTGTAACTATATGTTATAATTATGTGGTTTTGTCAGTTTTAGTCTTGGTTTGTCCTGTGTTTCTTGTGATATCATTCTGGAAGAACATTGTATCATTTTTTAATGCATGCATTTCTAAATGACAATAAATGAGGACTGAGTGTCCTCATAATCTAATCTAATCTAATCTATGCAAAAATCTATCCAACCTTGTTTTAAATATATTTACTGAGGTAGCTTCCACTGCTTCATTGGGCAGAGAACTCCTCAGATTCATCACTCTCTGGGAAAAGCAGTTCCTCCTCATCTCTGTCCTAAATCTACTTCCCTGAATCTTGAGACTATGTACCCTAGTAGTAATCTCACCTACCGGTGAAAACAACTTTCCTGCCTCTATCTTATCTATCCCCTTCATAATTTTATGAGGGGTGATTGATAAGTTCATGGCCTAAGGTAGAAGGAGTCAATTTTAGAAAACCTAGCACAATTATTTTTCAACATAGTCCCCTCCTACATTCATACACTTAGTCCAGCGGTCTTGGAGCATACGGATCCTTCTTTGTAGCAATCGGTGTCTTGGACCTCCAGAAGTGGTCCACAGCATGGGTCATTGATAAGTTCGTGGACTAAGACAGACCATGAGTTATACAGCTTTCGTTACATGCCTGTGCAGTTCAACTCTTTGAGTGAGCATGCAGAAAGTTTGAGGTTAATAACCCATCTTCTTCTACCTTAGGCCACGAACTTATCAATCACCCTTGCTGTGGACCACTTCTGGAGGTCCAAGACACCGACTTCTACAAAGAAGGATCCGTATGCTCCACGACCGCTGGACTAAGTGTGTACATGTAGGCGAGGACTAGGTTGAAAAATAAATGTGCTAGGTTTTCTAAAATTGACTCCTTTTACCTTAGGCCACAAACTTATCAATCACCTCTCATAAAATTATGAAGGGGATAGATAAGATAGAGGCAGGAAAGTTGTTTTCACCGGTAGGTGAGATTACTACTAGGGTACATAGCCTCAAGATTCAGGGAAGTAGATTTAGGACAGAGATGAGGAGGAACTGCTTTTCCCAGAGAGTGATGAATCTGAGGAGTTCTCTGCCCAATGAAGCAGTAGAGGCTACCTCAGTAAATATATTTAAGACAAGGTTGGATAGATTTTTGCATAGATTAGATTAGATTAGATTATGCTGTCCCATGATCCTCTCGTATCCCTTTTGCCTATCACCTGTCCAGCTCTTGGCTCCATCCCTCCCCCTCCTGTCTTCCCCTATCATTTTGGATCTTCCCCTCCCCCTCCAACTTTCAAATCTCTTACTCACTCTTCCTTCAGTTAGTCCTGACGAAGGGTCTCGGCCTGAAACGTCAACTGCACCTCTTCCTAGAGATGCTGCCTGGCCTGCTGCGTTCACCAGCAACTTCGATGTGTGTTGCTTGAAAAATAAATGTGCTAGGTTTTCTAAAATGGACTCCTTCTACCTTAGGCCACGAATTTATCAATCACCCCTCGTGTATGTTTCTATAAGATCTCCTCTCATTCCAGCAAGTAGTCCCAGGCGACTCAATCTCTCCTCAAAGTCTCACGCCCTCATCTCTGGAATATCACCTCCAAAGCCAGTATGTTCTTCCTCAAGTAAGAAGACCTGAACTGCATGCAGTACTCCAGGTGCAGCCTCACCAATACCCTGTACAGTTGCAGTATAACCTCTCTACTCTTAAAATTCAATCCCTCTAGCAATGAAGACCAACATTCCATTTGCCTTCTTGATAGCCTGCTGCACCTGCAAACCAACCCTTTGTGATTCATGCACAAGCACTCCCAAGTCCCTCTGCACAGCAGCATGTTGCAATTTTTTACTATTTAAATAATAATCTGCTCTTTCATTTTTCCTTCCGAAGTGGGTGACCTTGCATTTACCAACATTGTACTCCATCTACCAGACCCTCGCCCACTCACTTAACCTATCGATATCTCTCTGCAAACCTAAAAATAACCGATCTATTTCCTCCCACAGATGCAGCTCAATCGCTGAGTTCCTCTAGCAGTTTGTGTGTTGCTCCATTTCCAAGTACACTGGATGCAGATTATCAACCCTGGGTATTTATTGCTTTCAGTGCCATTAATTTCTCTAAGCGTGGGCATGTGGCCAAGTGGTTAAGGCATTGGACTAGCAACCTGCCGAGAGAACGTGTTGTGTCCTTGAGCAAGGCACTTAATCACACATTGCTCTGCGACGACACTGGTGCCAGGCTGTATGGGTCCTAATGCCCTTCCCATGGACAACATTGGTGTCATGGAGAGGAGAGACTTGCAGCAAGGCAACTGCTGGTCTTCCATACAACCTTGTCCAGGCCTGTGCCCTGGAGAGTGAAGACCTTCCAGGCACAGATCCATGGTCTCACAAGACTAACAGATGCCTTTAATAATTTATCTAAAACTGATTTTAACTTGACACCAATTCTCATTAACTGCTGTCACTTCTTACTTACCTATTATAAATCTCCTGTTCAAACTTCTGTGTGTGAATGTGTTATTGCTGAGTAAACAGCACCTGAGTAGATGCTGTTGATGGCACCTTCCAACACTCTGGTAGAGGTGACATTGATAGGGTGAGTGGATTTCTCCTACTTTTCTACACAGGAGATACCTAGGCAGTCTCCAAGGTGAACCAGATCAACTAGACTAGAAACACACCAAATTCTGAAGCACAAATTTTCAATTTGACATCTGGGATGCTGTCTGGTTCCACAAACATTGCTGTATCTCGTACACTCAGCAAATTCTCAATATCCCACAGGTAATTCGAAAGTGCTGGAAAACCACATTTCTGGAGAATCTACATGGAATGGATTACACTGGGAAATCAACAGAGAGTATCAAATTGATTCAGGGAACATTGTGGTTAAGGGTCAAACCTGAATGGTGGTTTAGAAACTTACTCCTACAGTATCCTTCGCTCCTGCAGAGCATAGGTATAACCCCTGACCTCTAACTACTTAACCGTTAATCTCACTGCTTGCTGGTCCATCAGAGAACCAGCAAGAGGATAAGATTTGAGAGAATAGGGCCAATCGAATGTGACAGTGAAAAAGTGTGTATGGAACCGGAGGAGATAGCAGAAATACTTAATGAATACTTCGCTTCAGTATTCACTACAAAAAAAGGACCTTGGCAATTGTAGGGATGACTTATAGCGGATTGAAAAGCTTGAGCATGTAGACATTAAGTAAAAGGATGTGCTGGAAATTTCGGAAAGCAACAAATTGGATAAGTCTTTGGGTCTGAACGATATGCAACCCAGGCTACTCTGAGAGGTGAGGGATGAGATTGCTGAGCCTCTGGCAATGACCTTTGCATCAGCAATGGGGACACAAGAGATTCCAGAGAATTGGAGGGTTGCAGATATTGTTCCCTTATTGAAGAAAGGGAGTAGAGATAGCCCAAGAAATTATAGACCAGTGAGTCTTACTTCAGTGGTTGGTAAGCTGATGGAAAAGATCTTGAGAGGCAGGATTTATGAACATTTGGAGAGGTATAATATGATTAGGAATAGTCAGCATGGCTTTGTGAAAGGCAGGTCATGCATAACGGGCCTGACTGAATTTTTTGAGGATGTGACTAAACGTTGATGAAGGTAGAGCAGTAGATGTAGTGTACATGGATTTCAGCAAGGCATTTAATAAGATACCCTATGCAAGGCTTATTGAGAAGGTAAGGAGGCATGGGATCCAAGGGGACCTTGCTTTGTGGATCCAGAATTGGCTTGCCCCACAGTGACTGAAGACACGTCATATTCTGCATGGAGGTCGGTGACCAGTGATATGCCTCATGGATCGTTTCTGGGACCCTTACTCTTCGTGATTTTTATAAATGACCTGGAGGAGGAAGTGGAGGGATGGGTTAGTAAATTTGCTGATAACACAAAAGTTGGGGGTGTTGTGGATAGTGTGGAGGGCTGACAGAGGTTCCAGCAGGACATCGACAGGATGCAAAACTGGGCTGAGAATTGGCAGATGGAGTTCAACCCAGTTAAGTGTGAGGTGGTTCATTTTGGTAGGTCAAATATGATGGCAGGATATAGTATTAATGTTAAGACTCTTGGCAGTGTGAAGGATCAGAGGGATCTTGGGGTCCGAGTCCATTGGACACTCAAAGCTGCTGCACAGGTTGACTCTGTGGTTAAGAAGGCATACGGTGCATCGGCCTTCATCAACCGGAGGATTGAGTTTAAGAGCTGAGAGGTAATGTTGCAGCTATATAGGACCCTGGTCAGACCCCACTTGGGAGTACTGTGCTCAGTTCTGGTCGCCTCACTACAGGAAGGATGTGGAAACTATAAAAAGGGTATAGAGGAGATTTAAAAAAGATGTTGCCTGGATTGGGGGGGCATACCTTATGAGAATAGGTAGAGTGAACTTGGCCTTTTCTCCTTGGAGCGGCGGAAGATGAAAGGTGACCCGATAGAGGTGTATATGATGATGCGAGGCATTGATTGTGTGGATAGTCAGAGGCTTTTTCCCAGGTCTGAAATGGCTAACGTGAGAGGGCACAGTTTTAAGGTGCTTGGAAGTAGGTGCAGAGGGCATGTCAGGGGTAAGTTTTTTTTTTACGCAGGGAGTGGTGAGTGCGTGGAATAGGCTGCCGGCGATGTTGGTGGAGGCGGATACGATAGGGTCTTTTAAGAGACTCCTGGATAGGTACATGGAGCTTAGAAACATAGAGAGCTATGGATAACCCTAGGTAATTTCTAAAGTACATGTTAGGCACAGCATTATGGGTCGAAAGGCCTGTATTACGCTGTAGGTTTTCTATGTTCTATGTTTCTAGAATAGAACGGTCTTTTAATTCTACCTTTGTCACCGGCAGATCACCAACATTTAACTTCAATGCCCCAATCGCTGTTTTGCACAGAATCACTGCCTCATCACTTGATTTGACCTAAATAAAGACAAATCAGCAAACTAAATAAAAAACAGATTTTCCACGGTAAAATTAATACAACTGAAATCAAAGCACAAATTAAATACAATTGATTTACACACAGAAAAATCAATATAATGGGAGTCAAAGCACTGACCTTTTCTTTTGTTTTTTCCAAAAACGTTAAAGCCACATTCGGATCTACAATTAAACGAAGCACATCAGCAGGCATCCGAGGAGAGCAATAGCTATTGATCAGGATAAAGAAAATCCCCAAAGTACAACTCGCAGTTGTGTGATGCTGTTAATGCAGTACTGACCATCCCTAAACATTCCATAGCAGCACATTAAACATTTACTATAATTCATAACATATTCTAATATAAAAGATGCTATAATATATAGATCGTAGAAGAGTAGAGCACAGTGCAGGCCCACAATGTTGTGTTGACATCTTAACCTACTCTAAGATAAATGTAACCTTTCCTTCACACATAGCCCTCCATTTTTCTATCATCCATGTGCCAAACTAAAAGTTTCTTTAATGTCCCTAATGTATCTGCCTCTACCACCACCCCGGCAGCATGTTCCATACACCTTCCATTCTATGTAAAAAAACATACCTCTGATATCCCCCTATACTTTCCTGCAAATACTTTAAAATTATGCCCCCTCATACTAGCCATCTCCGTCCTGTGAAAAAGTCTCTGGCTGTCCTTTCAATCTATGTCTCTTATCATCTTGTACACATCTATCACGTCACCTCTCACCCTCCTTCGCTCCAAAAAAACAAAAGCCCTAACTTGCTCAACCTATCCTCCTACGATCCTCTCTAATCTAGACAGCATTCTGGTAAATCTCCTCTGCCCCTCTCTAAAGCTTTCACGTCTTTCCTATAGAGTAATAGAGATAACCCTGGGAATTATACACCAGAGCACCTACACAAGACAATACTCCAAGTGTGATCTTACCAGGGGTTTATAGAACTGCAATATTATCTCGCGGTTCTTAAACTCAGTTCCCGACTAATGAAGGCCAACAAAGCATACACCTTCTTAACAACCAAATCAACTTGCACTGCAACTCAAGATCCTGCTAGTCCTCCACACTAAAAATTCTGTCATTAACCCTGTACTCTGCTTTCTACAACTACTTGGAACCACAAGATCTGTACCTTATGGGCTCACAAACTTGTGGCTGCAAACATGGGAAATCCATAATTCCTCCAAACCTGGAAAGGTACAGATCAATCAGAAAACAAACTTGGATCAAGGTCACTGGTGAAAAAATGCCTCGTTCCATTACTGAAGTGGAAGGTGCTGAGGATGAGTGCTGACACCCCCACCTGTCAAAATCCCAGTGACAGCCCCCCCTTCACCCACCTGTCCGAGTCCTTGTGTAGTTTCCACGCTTCACCCACCTGTCCGAGTCCTTATGTAGACTCCCCCCTTCATCCACCTGTCCGAGTCCTTATGTAGACTCCCCCCTTCATCCACCTGTCCGAGTCCTTATGCACCACTCCCCCCTTCACCCACCTGTCCAAGTCCTTATGTAGACTCCCCCCTTCACCCACCTGTCCGAGTCCTTATGCACCACTCCCCCACTTCACCCACCTGTCCAAGTCCATCTTCAGACTCCCTGCTTCCTCTACACTACCTTTCCCTACACCTATCTTCATATTGTCCACAAACCTGGACAAAATTTCCAAATCATTGACATGTAACATGAAAAGAAGTGGTCCCAAAACAAACCCCTTAAGAACACACTAGGCACCAGCAGCCAACCAAGAAAAGCCCTCTTTATTCTCACTCTTTGCCTCCTGCCAGTCAGCCAATCTTCTGTTCCGTGAAGGGAGAAACCCATCTAAAGTTCAAGGGCCCCTCACTGGACTGTTTTTGAGAGAAAACAAACTAAAGTTACAGAGAAGGAAAGGGAGGATTGTGACATTATGGAAAGGTAGATGGATGGGAGAGATATAGAGGGCTAGGTCCAGATGTAGGTTCATAGAACTAGGCAGAATAATAGTTCAGACCAGATGGGCTGAAGGGCCTGTTTCTGTGCTGCAATGTTCTATGTCTCTAAGGTGAGTGAGGGATAGACAAAATAAAGGGAATGTCACTGATAGGATGGGATCAGGGTTGCCATGCAGGTTGGTGGCTGTAGTCGTGGTTGGGTTTTTGGAGGCAGTTAACACTTACAGCAATTCAAACCACCACAAGGGTCATCTGGTGCGCTCCACAGCAACGAGCCAGCGCCAGATGAATAACACAATACACATTTAGCAGTCTACTCCAACGACATCAATGGTTTTCTGATTAATGGGAAAGGGAATCCTGATGAAAGGGAGGGAATCTCATGGTGAGATTCCAGGAACCTTCCCCACACAGCAAGCAATGGGACTAGGAAAGCGTTCCCTCCAACACTGAGCGCAGGAAGTTCATGGAAGTCTCGGAAGTAGATTGTTTATTGATCCTCTGGTCAGGGAAACACTCACCTGTCATTTGCCTCACCACATGCAGAACAATTTCCACAAGGGACAGAGGGTTAATCCTGTAACAACACATTGCAAAAGTTTTATCCATGGCAGAAACAATATCTCAACAAATTCCAGTTTGCACCTCACTCCATTTGCAAGGGATTCACAGCTTGAATTCCTGAGAGGCGTCGAATTAATGTGCCAGATCCTACCTACAAGCCTGGCAATGTGTGGACATAAACACATGAGCACAACATCAGGTGGTGAGTGGCAGCTCAAGGCTCCCGTAATGTAATCCCAGTTATAGCACAGTAAGTATGGCATCCCATTTCCAGTGTCACTGAAGGCTGGGACACATGGGCACGGACCTGAACTTGGCCATCTCCATCATGGACACTAGCCTCCCCACCACTGAGGATACCTTCAAAAGGTGATGCCTCAAAAAACCAGTATCCATCATTAAGGATTCCCATCACCTCAGACATGCCCTCTTCTCATTGCTACCATCAGGGAGGAGGTACAGGAGCCTGAAGACACATGCTCAATGTTTCAGGAACAGCATTTTCCTCTCTGCCTTCAGATTTCTACATGGACATAGAACCCATGAATACTACATCACTATTTTTGGTCTCTATTTGTATTAATTTAATTTAAATTTTCATACATATATTTCTTATGATGATTGGTAGTATTTGTTAAGTATTGCCTCGTACTGCTGCCACAAAACTATGAACTGTGACTTTTGTCAGCTGATTCTGATTGTGAAATGAAGAACCTGCCCCCTCAGCAGGAAGGTCAGCAACCAGGTAAGTAACCAGAAAGATTACAAAGGAGCTGAACAAGATCTACCCCCAGAATGAATGGGGAGGGCTGGTACTCAGCGTGAGACAGAGAGGCTCCACAACATTTAACTTGGAGCACTGGAATTACAATAGGCATGAACCAAGAGCTGAGAGTTACCATTGGTCTCAACAACTGTGTGTGAATGAGAGGGAGGAACAGGACTTGCTTTGTTGCTTTTTGTGTTCTGTGTTACTCCGCCAAGCAGTGCGGACGTGCTGTGTTGCCGCTGGAATGTGCGACGACATTGCAGGCTGCCTCAGGCACATCCCCCCACACAGGCTGTGCTGGTTGTTAACGCAAACAACACATTTCACTCTATGCTTCAATGTACATATAATTAATCTGAATCTGAGTCAAAAACTCCAGTGATCATGATCTGACTACTCAGCAATCCCAACCCTACCCTCCCACTCTCCACCTCCTTTCCCACCCACAACTTCTCCCTCCCCTACCTCCTGGGGCCATGGCACCCCTGCTGCGTTTCAACTTGTGGTTCACAGAATGAAGCATCACAAAAAACAGTGAATTAAGCAGTCCAGAAAATCTGCTAACGTGACACCAAAGTCCCAAGCCTGCCACAGCAGGGTCAAGGATGCAGAGGAGATTCACCAGCACGCTGCCTGGATTGCAAAACCTGGTTAGACGTGAGATGGGATAGGTTGGTTTTGTTCACAGGAGGCTGAGGGAAAGTTTATGGAGGTTTATAAAATTACAAGTGGAATAAACAAAATCACTAGACTAGAACAGGAGAGTGCAAGATTGATGCGAGAATGGTAAGTTCGAAGCAGATCACAGGGAAGAATTTTCTAAACTGAGGGCGCTGGTTATCTAGAACAAGCTGCCTGAGGTAGTGGTGGAGGCAGGCACAACCTTCAAAAGGCATTCGGACATGTAGGTGGATGGGAAAGATACAAGCCTAATGTGGGCAGATGTGATAAGGGAAGACAGTCAGTACGGACCAGGGCCCATTTCAGCGCCGCATGGTTCTATGTTTATCGCAGCTTTCCAGGAAGAACCTGAAATGGAAATGTGCAGCAAATTAAAATACATTAAACTCAACAATTAGGAGTAAAACTCTCACCTGTGTTCAAACTCACTGATAAAATTTTCATACAGCTGAAAGAGAAAAATATCTAATTATAGAGACACAATTAGCAAATTAAAATAACTGTACAAAATTACACTGTGCATTGCCTACCTTAATTAAACCATCGCCAGTGGCAAAGCAAGGATTCTGGACAAAGCTTTGCAGTCGCACTGTCAGCTGGTGCCAGAGTCTGTGGTTCAAAAAGGAAGGTTGAGAGAAAGGAGCACGGCCTAGCGCAGACCCAGCCCTCTCCTTATAAAGGCAAGGAAACCCACCAACAACCTGAAGCCCTACCCCCTGCTCCAGCTTCTCAGCCGCATATTAATCTGCCATATCATCCTGTTGCTACACAGGCAGCAATCCAGAAATTACTAACCTAGAGGTCCTTCCTCTCAGCTTTTTATCTAGCTTTCTAATTCTCTTTTTAAGGATCTCCTTGCTTTTCCTTCCTATGTCACTGGTATCAATACATACTAAGACATCCGGCTGCTCTCCCTCCCTCTCCAAAATGCTGTGGACACAATCCAAGACGTCCCTGACCCTGGTGCCAGTGAGGCAACATACCATTAGTGTGTCCCATTCACGTCCACAGAATCTTCAGTCTGTTCCCCTGTCTATTGAGTGCCCTATCACTACCACTGCCCTCTTCTCTCTCTTTCCCTTCTGCACCACAGACCTATGCTCAGTGCCAGTAACCGGGTCTCCATGGCAATCCCCTGGGAGGTCATCCCCCACAACAGTATCCAAAACGGCATACTTATTATTGAGGGGAATAGCCACGGGGTGCTCTGCGCTAACTGCCTTTTAACATTTCCATTTCTCCTGACAGTCACCCAGCTACCCACCTCCTGCAACTTAGGGGTGACTCCTTCCCTGTAATTCTGATTGACTATCTCGTGACTCTCCCAAACAAGCTGAAGATCGTCCAGCTGCTGCTCCAGATCCCTAACAGGGTGGGTGCACTTCACACAGATGTAGTTCCAGCATCTGGCATGAAGAGCACACAACGGCTATTTACAACACCAGGTACAGTAAGAGAGGAGAAAAAAAAACTGGAACCTTAACAGAAGCTTATCCAGAGCTAACACCTCAATTGAACTGAAGCCTCCTTTGTACCCAAACCTAACACTCCTACTCACACCACTGGCCTGCTCCCAGCAATGGCCCTTCTGTACTTTTAACAAGCACCACTAACCTGAGAAAAACCTCATAGCTGTGGCAAAAATTCATTACCAAAATCAGGCAGAGGTTGTGGAGCACTGGTAATGACCTTCCAGAAATCATTGGACTCTGGCATGGTGCCAGAGGATAGCAAATTGCAAATGTCATTCCATTCTTTAAGAAAGGAGGAAGGCAGCAGAAAGGAAGTTATAGGCCAGTTAGCCTTACCTCAGTGGCTGGGAAGATGTTGGAATCAATTATTAAGGATGAGGTTATGGAGTACTTGGTGACACAGAACACGATAAAATTAGCATAGTTTCCCTATGGGAAAATCTTGCCTGACGTACCTGTTGGAATTCTTTGAGGAAATTACAAGTAGGATAAAGGGGATGTAGTGGATGTAGTATATCTGGACTTTCAGAAGGCCTTTGACAAAGTACCTCACTGTTAACTAAGTTAAGAGCCTGTGGTAAAACAGGAAAGTTACTGACATAGTTAGAGCATTGGCTCATTGGTAGGAAAAAAGGTAGCCTTTTCTGATTTCCTGCCAGTGACTAGTGGTGTTCCGCAGGGATCGGTATTGGGACCGCTTCTCTTCATGCTGTATATGACTGATTTAGATGATGGCATTGATGGCTTTGATGCCAAGTTTTCAGATGATATGAAGATTGGTGGAGGGGCAGGTAGAGTTGAGGAAACAGGTAGGATGCAGAAGGACTTAGGCAGATGAGGGGAATGGACAAGAAAGTGGCAATGGAATACCATGTCAGGAAATGCATTGTCATGCACTTTGGTAGTAGAAATAAATGTGCAGACTATTTTCTGAACAGGGAGAATATCCAAAAAGCTGAGATGCAAAGGGACTTGGGAGACTTTGTGCAGAACACCCTAAAGGTTAACTTGCATGTAGTTGGTGGTGACAAGGCAAATGCAATGTTAGCATTCATTTTACAAGGTCTAGAATACAAGAGCAGGGATGTGATGCTGAGGCTTAAAAAGGAACTGGTGAAACCTCACCTTGAGTATTGTGAACAGTTTTGGGCTCCTCAGCAAAGAACAGATGAGCTGGCATCAGAGAGAGATCAGAGGAGGTTCACAAGGATGGTTCCGGGAATGAAAGGGTTATCATATGAAGAACGTTTGATAGCTCTAGGTGTATACTCACAGGAATTTAGAAGGATGGCGGGGGGCGGGGGGGTGGAGAATCTCATTGAAACCTTTCAGATGTTGAAAGGCCTAGACAGAGTAGATGTGGAAAGGATGTTTCCCATTATGGGGGAATCTCAGACAAGAGGACACAGCCTCAGGATAGAGGTACTTCTATTTGAAACAGAGATGTGGAGAAATTTCTTTAGCCAGAGGTGGTGAATTCATGGAATTTGTTACCACAGGCAGCTGTGGAGGCCAGGTCATTGGGTGTATTTAAGGCCGAGCTTGATAGGTTCTTGGTTGGACACGCATCAGAAGGCTGGGGTGTGGGGCTGAGCAGGGGGAAAAGTATCAGCCATGATTAAATGGCGGAGCAGACATGATAAGTCAAATGGCCTAATTCTGCTTCTATGTCTTATGGTATCAGTATTACAGTGGAGTAAAGGGAATTACAGAGGCATGAGAGAGGAGTTGGCCAGAATTGATTGGAAAAGAACACTGGCAGGGATGACGGCACAACAATGGAAGAATTTCTGGAAGAAATTCAGAAGGCATAGGATATATACATCCCAAAGAGGAAGATATATGCTGAAGATGACACAACTGTGGCTAACAAGTGAAGTCAAAACTAACATAAAAGCCAAAGAGAGAGCATATAATAGAGCAAAAATTAGTGGAATGTTATAGGATTAGGAAGCTTTTAAAAACCAACAGAAGGTGACTAAAAAAAGTCATGAAGAAAGTAAAGATGGAATACGAAGGTAAGCTCGTCAACATTATTAAAGAGGATACCAAAAGTTTCTTCCGGTACGCAAAGTGAAAAAAAGAGAGGTGAGAGTAGATATCGAATTGCTGGGAAATAATACTGGAGAGGTAGTAATGGGGGCAAGGAAATGGCAAATGAATTGAATAAGTATTTTGCATTAGGTTCAGTCCCTTTCTTCCGACACCCATGACACTTCACACGATCTGGATCTTTTCAATGATTTCAAGTTCTCTGGCCCCAATCATTTTATTTTCACAATGGATGTCCAGCTCCTATACACTTCCATCCCCGATCAGGAAGGCCTCAAAGCTCTCCATTTCCTTCTGGACATCAGACCCAACCCGTTCCTCTCCACCATCACTCTCCTCCGTCTGATGGATGTGGTCCTCAATCTCAATAATTTCTCCTTTGGCTCCTCCCAACTCCTCCAAACAAAAAGTGTAGCCCTGGGCACTCGCATCGGTCCCAGCTATGCCTGTCTTTTTGTTGGCTATGTGGAGCAGTCTGTGTTCCAAGCCTACACTGGTATCAATCCCTAACTCTTCCTGCCCTACATCAATGACTGCATTGGTGCTGCTTCCTGCACCCATGCAGAACTCATCGACTTCGCCTCTAACTTCCACCCTGCTCTCAAATTTACCTGGTCCATTTCTGACATCTCCCTCCCCTTTCTAAATCTGTCGCTCTCTCTAAAGACAGTTTATCTGCTGATATCTTTTATAAACCCACTGACTCTCACAGCTTCCTGAACTACACCTCTTCCTACCTGTTACTTGTAAGAATGCCATCCCCTTCTCTCAATTCCTCTATCTCCACCACATCTGCTCTCAGGATGAAGCTTTTCATTCCAGAACGAAGGACATGTCTTCCTTCTTCAAAGAAAGGGACTTCCCTTCCTCCCCCATCAACGCTGCCTTCACCCATATCTCTTCCATTTCATGCACGTCGCCATCCTCCCATCCTCCCGCCACCCTACCATGGATAAGGTCCCTTGTCCTCACCTGGATGTCATCCGCATCCAGCACATAAGTCTCTGTAACTTCTGCTATCTTCAGTGGGATCCCACCACCGGGTACATCTTTCCCACCCCCCCCAATACTTTCTGCTTTCCACAGGAATCAATCCTTAAACGATTCTCTTGTCCATTCGTTCTCCCCCCCACTGATCTCTCTCCTGGCACTTATCGTCGCAAACTGAACAAGTGCTACACCTGCCACTGCCCCTTCTCCTTCACTACCATTCAGGGGCCCCAAACAATCCTTTCAGGTGAGGCAACACTTCACCTGTGAGTCTGCTGGGGTCATCTACTTGTGTCCAGTGCTGCAGGTGTGGCCTCCTGTTTATCAGTGAGACCCAAATAGATTAGAAGACTACTTCACTGCGCACCTAGGCTCTGTACGCCAGAAAAAGTGGGCTCTCTCAGTGGCCATCCATTTTAATTCTACTTCCCATTTTGACATGTCACACCACGGTCTCCTCTACTGCCATGAAGAGGCCACACTCTGGTTGGAGGAGCAACACCTTATATTCCTTCTGGGTAGCCTCCAACCTGATGGCATGAACACTGATTTCTTGAACTTCTGGTAATGGAACCCCCAGCGCCCCCCACCTTATATCCTTAACCTGCCCATCACCTCCCTCTGGTGCTCCTCCCCCTTCCCTTTATTCCATTGCCTTCTGCCCTCACCTATCAGATTTCCCCTTCTCCAGCCCTTTATAAAATCTCTTTCACCAATCAACTTGCCAGCTCTTTCCCTCACCCCTTTCCCTCCTCCCGGTTTCACCTATCACCTACTACCTTATATTTCTTCCCCTCCCCCCCCACACTTCTCACTCCGACTTCTCAGCTTTTTGAAGGGTCCTGGCCTGAAACGGCGACTGTTTACTCTTATCCATAGATGCCGTCTGGCCTGCTGAGTTCCTCCAGCATTTTGTGTGCGTTGTATTTTGCATCAGTCTTCCCTGTGGAAGACACTAGCAGGATGGCAGAGTTCCAGGTGTCATGGGGCATGAAGTGTGTGAAGTTACCATGACTAGAGAGAAGGTTCCTAGGAAACTGCAAGGTCTGGTCACTTGGACCAGATGGTGTACAACTTAGGGTTCTGAAAGAGGTGGTGGATGAGACTATGGAGGCAGTAGTAATGATCTTTCAAGAACCAGTAGATTCTGGAATGATTCAAGGAGACTGGAAAATTGCAAATGTCACTCCACTCTTCAAAAAGGGAAAAGGGCAGAAGAAAGGAAATTATAGGCCAGTTAGCCTGACCTCAGTGGTTGGGACGATGCTAGAGTCAATTATTAAGGATGAGGTTTCAGGATACTTGGAGGCACGTGAAAAAATAGGCTGTAGTCAGCATGGCTTCCTTAAGGGAAAATCTTGCCTGACAAATCTGTTGGAATTCAAATAACAAGCAGGAGAAAGCAAAGGAGAATCAGTTGATGCTGTGTACTTGGATTTTCAGAAGGCCTTTGACAAGGTGCCACACAGGAGGCTTCTTATCAAGCTATGAGCCCATGATATTTCAGGAGAGATTCTAGCATGGATAAAACAGTGGCTGAGCATCACAAGAAAAAGTGTGAATAAAGGGAGACTTTTCTGACTGGCGGCCGGTGACTGTCAATTCTCAGGGCTGACTGATTCTTTTTACGTTATATGTCAATTATTTGGATGATGGAATTGATGGTTTTGTTGCAACGTTTGCAGACCTTATGAAGATAGGTGGAGTGGAGGGGAGGTAGTTTAGGGGATGTAGAGAGGCTACAGAAAGACTTAGACAGATGAGGAGAATGGGCAAAGAAGTGGCAGATGGAATACAGTGTCAGGAAGTGTATGGTCATGCACCTTGGTAGAAGAAATGAAAGGATTGACCATTTTCTAAATGGAGAGAAAATACAAAAAAAACGAAGTGCAAAAGGACTTGGGAGTCCTTGTGCAGGATTCCCTAAAGATTAACTTGCAGGTTGAGTCTGTGGTGAGGAAGGCAAATGCGATGCTAACATTCATTTCAAGAGGACTAGAATATAAAAGCGAGGGTGTACTGTTTTAAGTTTACAAAGCACTGGTAAGGCCTCACTTGGAGTACTGTGACAGTTTTGGGTCCCTTATCTTAAAAAGTATGTGATGACACTGGAGAAGGTTCAAAGGAGTTTCACAAAAACAATTCCAGACTGAAGAGCATCTGATGGCTCTGGGCCTGAATTCACTAGAATTCAGAAGAATGAGGGTGACCTCATTGAAACCTTTCGAAAAGTGAAACGCCTTGACAGAGTGGATGTTGAGATGATGTTTCCTGTGGTGGGAGAATTTAAGACCAGAGGCCAATGCCTCAGAATAGAGGGGCATCCTTTTAGAATGGAGATGAGGAGGAATTTCTTTAGCCAGAGTGTGGTGAATCTGTGGAATTCTTTGCCACAGGCAGCTGTGGTGGCCAAGTCTTTATGCATATTTAAGGCAAAGGTTGATAAAATTCTTGATTGTTCAGAACACAAAGGGAGAATGGGAGAAGGCAGGGGAATGGGGCAGAGAGGAAAATTTGATTAGGCATGGTTGATGGTTGATTAGGCATGGTTGAAGCAAACTTGATGGGCCAAATGGCCTAATTCTGCACATATCTCTTATGGTCTATCTTATAATAATGAACTCCAAAATCTTCCCAACCACTGAATGGCCTATCATTTCCTTTCTTCTGTTTCCCTCCCTTCTTAAAGAGTGGAGTGATACTTGTTTAAAAAGAGCTGGGGTGCTTTCAGGTTTTTCGGCGGGCTGCAATCACAATGATCTGTTAGGAACTCGGCAGGGTTCAGTAAAAAGTAGTGAGGTGTAAGCAGAGAAACCAGTGCGTGGGACAGTGTACGAGTGACTCAACAGGCTAAGACAAGAACAGACTTGGGCAAGCACAACTGGAAATTCTAAGTAAGTTTCTAGTAAGTTTTTTTCTCTATTAGTACATAGCAAGTGCACTGAGAATGGGTCTGGATATAGTGGTATGTTCCTTGTGTGAGATGTGGGAACTCTGAGAGAGCTCCAGTCTCCCTGATAACAACATCTGCATGAAGTGCACCGAGATGCAGCTTCTTAGATACTGTATTGGGAGACTTCCGGTAGCGCTCATGGAGTGAAGTCGCGTTCTTGACTCGCTCCATTACCTCTGAGTTTTTTTTCTCTATGGTCAGCTATACTTTAATTAACCATTAAGGCATCAATTCTTACAATACTTTGAATTAAACTGAATTCTCCGACAATTGGATGATACTTAGATCTGCTATGTCTAAGAACGGGAAAAACGGCAAGGATGGTAAACCTCCGGTTAAACCGAAAGCTACGGATCTCCCCCCGACTGAATCACCGGTGACTTTGAAAGCGATATCGGAGTTAATTCAGAGGGAAATTTCAACCTCTGTTAGGGAGATGATTCGTACGGAAATTGCAGGCCCTGTTAAAGACCTGATTCATACGGAAATCTTAACTAATCTCCAGAAAATTGCCGATTCAATTGATAAGATGCAAACATTTATTGCGGAACATCAGTCGGCTATATCTGATCTTCAAAAATTCGCGCAACAAAGTGAGCTTAAGATGGGGAAAATCGAAGAAACAATTAATGTAATGAAGAAGAAACTTGACTTTTTGACTTTTAAAAACTCTGACTTGGAATCTAGAATGCGACGGCAGAATTTACGAATGATCGGGGTGAGGGAAGCTGTGGAATCTAACAACCCCATGAAATATTTTTCTCAACTTTTAAAAGATGCATTCCCTACTGTATTTCCTGACCAACCACCGCTTCTGGATCGTGTTCACAGAATCCCATCATACTCGTCTAGGTCAGATAGACCTAGGCATGTTATCTTACGTTTTCATTACTTTCAAGACAAGGAGAGACTGTTTCGATTCGCTCGATCTAAAGGTTTCATTGATTTTTCGGATCTTAAGTTCCGATTCGTGGAAGATTTCAGTAAACCAATCTGGGACCAACAGGTTCGTTACAGATCCGTGATGTCGGAATTCTATAAGATGGATTTAAGACCAGCGCTGCTGTACCCTGCACGTCTAAGGATTCGCATGTCAGATGGAGCCCTTCGTTTTTTTGATTCTCCATCGGATGCCCAGAGTTATCTGGATCAACTTTCATCTTCAACATCTTAATTGCTTTTTTTTAATTATCTCCGTTGATCGGAGGCTGTGAATTGGTTGGTTTTAACTTTTTCGTGCCCTATTTGGGCAGAAAAGTTTATTTTTGATTTCTTAATATGGTTGCTAAACTTTCTTTTTAACTGCGTCATTTCTTTCTTTTCCCAGGGGATTCTGGGTGGTTACTTCCTTTTTGTCATCTTACGTATTTCCTGTGTGGCCTTAAATTTTGTAGTTTTTTTAAATTTTATTCTGTTTTGCTTTTTATAACCACTTTATGTCAATAATCTTATTTTTTCTTGTTGCTGTGTCTATTCATGGGTTTGAGGTTTATTGTGATTTTTTTTTAATATATATTTTCCGGCTTTTGTTCTGTTCTGTGTGTATTTTAATTGAGCTACCTTTTTTTTTACTTTTTTACTGTTTTACAATTAGCTGATCCTTTTCATATTTATACCTTTTTTTTTAGGGAGCGTATACCGGAAGTCATGGGGGTAGTTTTAGCGCTTGCTTCTTTCTGGCGGGTCTGCTTTAGATTTTGCCTTGGGGTCTTGGGGCGGGGGGGGTGGGAGGGGCTTCACGTTTTAGTTTGTTTCTCTTTGGGCTATATACATTATTGAAGTACTGGTTGCGTCCTTTTTCCTGGTATCTTTTGTATGTTCTGTTTCCTCTCCGGGTTTGTGGGTCGCGCCTATCGTCGATCCTCCTTGTTGTGGGTTGACTTTAGGATTTATGGAGTCTATTATTAATTTTGTCTCCTGGAATACTAACGGTCTTAATCATCCTATTAAAAGGAAAAAAGTTTTTAAAGTGTTCCGGAGACTTAAAGCACAAATTTTATTTTTACAAGAGACCCATGTACGGAGGGGGGACAGACTACGTTTTTTCAAATTCTGGAAGGGACAACAATTTCATTCGAACTCCAATGCTAAGATTCGAGGCGTCTCTATTTTTATAGATTCCTCAGTTACTTTTATACAACAGGATATTATCTCTGATCCGAATGGCAGATTTTTATTGGTTAGTGGTTTACTATTTAATAAAAAAGTAGTTTTGGTTAATGTTTATGCTCCTAATATGGATTGTCCGGAATTTTATAAATCATTGTTTGATCAGTTTCCGAATTTGAACGAGTTTTCATTGATCTGGGGCGGAGATCTTAATACCTGTTTGTCTCCAGCTTTGGACCGTTCGGCTCCTTTACGGACTTTACCTAATAAATCTTCAAATCTGATTAATTTTTTCCTTTCTGATTCTGGGTCGACGGACATTTGGCATTTTCTGCATCCTCAGGAAAAAGATTTTTCCTTCTTTTCACATGTTCATCATTCCTATTCAAGAATTGATTATTTTTTCATTGATTCTCGTCTTATTCCTTCAGTGATTAAATGTGATTATGATTCTATAACCATTTCGGATCATGCTCCACTTAAGCTTTCTATTAAAATTATGGCCAATATACCAAATAATAGACAATGGCGTTTTAATTCGCTGTTGCTTCAGGACTCGGACTTTGTTAATTTTATGAATGAACAGATTGAGCTTTTTTTTACAATTAACCATACAGAAGATATTTCGGTTAACACTCTTTGGGACACTTTTAAAGCCTATATTCGGGGTCAGATTATTTCGTATTCTGTTGCTTTGAGGAAGAAACAGAAGCAGGAGGAGATGGCAATTGTGGACAAGATTAAAGAAATTGATAAGAAATATGTTATGGCTCCTTCTGAGGAGTTATACAAACAACGAACTGAACTTCAAATGGAACACAGTTTACTACTCTCGTCCTCGATTGTAAACCAATTAAAGAAAACAAGAAGTGACTTTTATGTTCACAGTGACAAAATTGGCAAGCTGCTGGCTAATCAATTGAAATCTAATTATGTTAAATCTCAAATCAATCAGATTTATAACCAAAATGATCGATTGATACTGGATCATGTGGGGATTAATCAAACCTTTTGTGATTTTTATTCTTCTTTATATCAATCAGAGTCTCCTCGAGATTCTAAATATATGAATGATTTTTTAGATAAGTTAGACTTCCCTCAGATTTCACAGGATATGTCTTCTTTATTAGATACTTCCATTACAATGGATGAGATTAAGAATGTTATTTTTTCTATGAATCTGGGGAAAGCTCCTGGCCCTGATGGGTTTACCGTTGAATTTTATAAATGTTTTGCTTCTTTATTGATTCCTTGGCTCTGTAGGGTTTTTGAGGCTTCTTTGAAACTTGGTAAACTTCCTGAATCTTTTAATAGAGCATCAATTTCTCTAATACTAAAGAAGGATAAAGACCCTGCTCAATGTGCATCTTATAGACCAATATCTTTATTAAATGTTGATTCTAAAGTTTTTTCTAAGTTATTAGCAAATAGACTAGAAAAAGTACTTCCTTCTACTATTTCGGAAGACCAAACGGGTTTTATTAAAGGTCGTTACTCTTTTTATAATATTCGTACATTGTTAAATATCGTTTATACTCCCTCACAAAATGTTCCTGAGTGTGTTATTTCTTTAGATGCCGAGAAAGCTTTTGATAGAGTAGAATGGCCTTATTTATTTAAGGTGCTTGAAATGTTTAATTTTAGCTTGAAATTTATATCCTGGATTAAACTGTTATATCATTCCCCTGTAGCCTCGGTTCGTACTAACTCTTTAAACTCACCTTTTTTTCCTCTCTTTCGTGGTACTCGACAAGGCTGTCCTCTTAGTCCCCTATTATTTGATATTGCATTAGAACCTCTTGCAATTGCTATTCGAGAATCTTCAAATATTACTGGGATAACTCGGGGATTAAAGTCCCATAAATTATCACTCTATGCTGATGATTTACTTTTATATATTTCTAATCCTGAGAAATCCATTCCTGCTGTTTTAGAGTTATTAGCACAATTTGGTCTTTTCTCAGGTTATAAATTAAATCTTAGTAAGAGTGAACTTTTTCCGATTAATAAACATCTTCCCTTATATTATAAATTTCCATTTAAATTAGAAACATAGAAACATAGAAAATAGGTGCAGGAGTAGGCCATTCGGCCCTTCAAGCCTGCACCGCCATTTATTATGATCATGGCTGATCATCCAACTCAGAACCCAGCCTTCCCTCCATACCCCCTGACCCCTGTAGCCACAAGGGCCATATCTAACTTCCTTTTAAACATAGCTAATGAACTGGCCTCAACAGTTTGCTGTGGCAGAGAATTCCACAGATTCACCACTCTCTGTGTGAAGAAGTTTTTCCTAACCTCGGTCCTAAAAGGCTTCCCCTCTATCCTCAAACTGTGACCCCTCGTTCTAGACCTCCCCAACATCGGGAACAATCTTCCTGCATCTAGCCTGTCCAATCCCTTTAGGATCTTATACGTTTCAATCAGATCCCCCCTCAATCTTCTAAATTCCAACGAGTACAAGCCCAGTTCATCCAGTCTTTCTTCATATGAAAGACCTGCCATCCCAGGAATCAATCTGGTGAACCTTCTTTGTACTCCCTCTATGGCAAAGATGTCTTTCCTCAGATTAGGGGACCAAAACTGCACACAATACTCCAGGTGTGGTCTCACCAAGGCCTTGTACAACTGCAGTAGTACCTCCCTGCTCCTGTACTCGAATCCTCTCGCTATAAATGCCAGCATACCGTTCGCCTTTTTCACCGCCTGCTGTACCTGCATGCCCACTTTCAATGACTGGTGTATAATGACACCCAGGTCTCGTTGCACCTCCCCTTTTCCTAATCGGCCACCATTCAGATAATAATCTGTTTTCCTATTTTTGCCACCAAAGTGGATAACTTCACATTTATCCACATTAAATTGCATCTGCCATGAGTTTGCCCACTCACCCAACCTATCCAAGTCACCCTGCATCCTCTTAGCATCCTCCTCACTGCTAACACTGCCACCCAGCTTCGTGTCATCCGCAAACTTGGAGATGCTGCATTTAATTCCCTCATCCAAGTCATTAATATATATTGTAAACAACTGGGGTCCCAGCACTGAGCCTTGCGGTACCCCACTAGTCACCGCCTGCCATTCTGAAAAGGTCCCGTTTATTCCCACTCTTTGCTTCCTGTCTGCTAACCAATTCTCCACCCACACCAATACCTTACCCCCAATACCGTGTGCTTTAAGTTTGCACACTAATCTCCTATGTGGGACCTTGTCAAAAGCCTTTTGAAAATCCAAATATACCACATCCACTGGTTCTCCCCTATCCACTCTACTAGTTACATCCTCAAAAAATTCTATGAGATTCGTCAGACATGATTTTCCTTTCACAAATCCATGCTGACTTTGTCCGATCATTTCACCGCTTTCCAAATGTGCTGTTATCACATCCTTGATAACTGACTCCAGCAGTTTCCCCACCACCGACGTTAGGCTAACCGGCCTATAATTCCCCGGTTTCTCTCTCCCTCCTTTTTTAAAAAGTGGGGTTACATTAGCCACCCTCCAATCCTCAGGAACTAGTCCAGAATCTAACGAGTTTTGAAAAATTATCACTAATGCATCCACTATTTCTTGGGCCACTTCCTTAAGCACTCTGGGATGCAGACCATCTGGCCCTGGGGATTTATCTGCCTTCAATCCCTTCAATTTACCTAACACCACTTCCCTACTAACATGTATTTCGCTCAGTTCCTCCATCTCACTGGACCCTCTGTCCCTTACTATTTCTGGAAGATTATTTATGTCCTCCTTAGTGAAGACAGAACCAAAGTAATTATTCAATTGGTCTGCCATGTCCTTGCTCCCCATAATCAATTCACCTGTTTCTGTTTGCAGGGGACCTACATTTGTCTTTATCAGTCTTTTCCTTTTTACATATCTATAAAAGCTTTTACAGTCCGTTTTTATGTTCTCTGCCAGTTTTCTCTCATAATCTTTTTTCCCCTTCCTAATTAAGCCCTTTGTCCTCCTCTGCTGAACTCTGAATTTCTCCCAGTCCTCAGGTGAGCCACTTTCTCTGGCTAATTTGTATGCTACTTCTTTGGAATTGATACTATCCCTAATTTCTCTTGTCAGCCACGGGTGCACTACCTTCCTTGATTTATTCTTTTGCCAAACTGGGATGAACAATTGTTGTAGTTCATCCATGCAACCTTTAAATGCCTGCCATTGCATATCCACCGTCAATCCTTGAAGTGTCATTTGCCAGTCTATCTTAGCTAATTCATGTCTCATACCTTCAAAGTTACCCCTCTTTAAGTTCAGAACCTTTGTTTCTGAATTAACTACGTCACTTGATTAATAATTACTTTTCATATCTTGGGATTAAAATTACTTGTAAATACAAAGATTTATTTAAGACTAACTTTTTACCATTAATAGACCATATTACTCAACTTTCATCTAAATGGTTTCCCTTATATTTAACTTTGATTGGTCGTATTAATGCAGTTAAGATGTTTTTTTTGCCAAAATTTTTATATGTGTTTCAGGCATTACCAATTTTCGTTCCAAAATCTTTTTTTGATAAAGTTGACTCTAAAATTTCTTCATTTATTTGGCAGAATAAGAATCCGAGACTGGGTAAAATACATTTACAGAAAGCTAAGAGAGATGGAGGTTTAGCATTACCTAACTTCAGATTCTATTATTGGGCTATTAATATTCGACATATGAAATTTTGGTTACTTGACCAGGACATACTATCTATTCCTAAATGGGTAGCATTGGAATTACAATCTGTTCAGGGTTATACACTTGGTTCTATTTTAGGCTCCTCTCTCCCTTTTGATTCGAAACGTCTTAAGCAGGTCTCTAACCCGATAGTTAAATATGCTTTGTGCATTTGGTTTCAATTCAGAAAATTTTTTGATCTTAATCAATTCCGGTTAGCGATTCCTATTTTAGGTAACATATTTTTTCCTCCCTCTTTTACGGATCGCGCTTTTCAAACTTGGAAGACTAAGGGTATTTTACGGTTTTTGGATTTATTTTTAGATGGTTCCCTTATGTCTTTTGAACAATTATCTAATAAATATAACTTATCAAGAATACATTTTTTTAGATATTTACAAGTTAGAAATTTCCTAAGTACTATACTTTCTTCCTTTCCAATGCTTCCTCCTACATATATTTTAGATTCGATAATTAACCTTAATCCATGTCAGAAAGGTGCATCGGCTATGATTTATAATATTATTATGAAACTTAGGAAAGCTCCATTTGATAAGATTAGGGTAGATTGGGAACAGGAATTGGGGCTTACCATTTCTGTGGATGATTGGGGGCAGATTTTACAATTAGTTAATACTTCCTCTATTTGTGCTAAACATTCCCTAATTCAATTTAAAGTGGTTCATAGAGCACATATGTCCAAAGATAAGTTAGCGCGTTTTTACTCGCATATTAATCCTTTCTGTGATAGATGTTCGGGGCAGATAGCCTCTTTAACTCATATGTTTTGGTCTTGCCCTACTTTGGAAACTTTTTGGAGAGATATTTTCAATATTATTTCTAAGGTATTAAATATAGATATCTCTCCTCACCCTATTACTGCTATCTTTGGACTACCTAAAATTTCTAGTAATCTTTCCCCTTCAGCCCGTAGAATGATTGCATTTCTTACTTTAATGGCGAAAAGATGTATTTTACAACATTGGAAAGAGCTTAATGCTCCAACTACCTTTTTTTGGTTTTCTCAGACGATTTTATGTTTGAATTTGGAGAAAATTAGAAGTAACCTTTATGATTCTTCATTTAAATTTGAACAGATTTGGGGACCTTTTATTCGATATTTTCATTTAATGTAATATTTACCCTTCTTGTATTTTTTTCACTGTTTTTAATGGAGGTCGGGATTGAGGACGTGATTTTAAGTTTAACTCTGTTTGGTTTCAAGTTAGCCCATTGCTTTGCCTTGCTTTTAGTTAGCTGCACGGTGGGTTTTTTTTGGGGGTTTTTTTTTTCTTTTTTTTTCCATTGATATATATAAAATTTAGTATACTATTATGTTATCTTGGTTTCTTATGTTTAAATTACATTGTTTGTAGTATTTTTTTTGGTATTGATATCTTTTGGAATTTTATTATACTTTAACATTGTATTAATGTTTATATGGCTTACCTTTTTTGTATACTTACTCAATAAAAAGATTTAAAAAGAAAGAAAGATACTGTATTAAGGAACTGGAGCTGCAGCTCAATAGCCTTTAGTTCACACGGGAGATTGAGGAGATGACAGACAGGAGCAACAGGGAGGCAGTCACCCCCAAGATGCAGGAGGCATCCACTGATAAGTACGCTGCTTTGGATACTGTTGGGGGGACCCACGAAGGGGAAGCCATAGCAACCCAATCTCTGGTAATGAGTCTGCTTCCGTGGCTCAGAAGGGAAAGAAAGGCGAAGAGGATTACAGTAGTGATGTGTTTCTATAATTGGAGCAGCAGAAAGCAGATTCTGTGGATGTAAAGGAAACACCCAGATGGTATTTTGACTCCCGTGTGCCAGGGTCAGGGATGTTTCCGATAGGGTCCACAACATTCTAAAGGGGAAGGATGAACAGCCACAAGTCATGATACTTGTATCAGAGACATAGGTAGGAAAAACGATTAGGTCCTGAGGAGAGAATATAAGACCATAAGAAAAGGAGCAGAAGTAGGCCATTCGGCCCATCAAGTCTGCTCCGCCATTTTATCATGAGCTGATCCATTCTCCTATTTAGTCCCACTCCCCCATCTTCTCACCATAACCTTTGATGCCCTGGCTACTCAGATACGAATCAATCTCTGCCTTAAATACACCCAATGACTTGGCCTCCACTGCTGCCCGTGGCAACAAATTCCATAGATTCACCACCCTCTGACTAAAAAAATTTCTTCGCATTTCTGTTCTGAATGGGCACCCTTCAATCCTTAAGTCATACCCTCTCGTACTAGACTCCCCCATCATGGGAAATAACTTTGCCACATCCACTCTGCCCGTGCCTTTTAATATTCGAAATGTTTCTATGAGGTCTCCCCTCATTCTTCTAAACTCCAAGGAATACAGTCCAAGAGCGGACAAACGTTCCTCATATGTTAACCCTCTCATTCCCGGAATCATTCTAGTGAATCTTCTCTGTACCCTCTCCAACGTCAGCACATCCTTTCTTAAATAAGGAGACCAAAACTGTCCACAGTACTCCAAGTGAGGTCTCACCAGCGCCTTATAGAGCCTCAACATCACATCCCTGCTCCTATACTCTATTCCTCTAGAAATGAATGCCAACATTGCATTCGCCTTCTTCACCACCAACTCAACCTGGAGGTTAACTCTAAGGGTATCCTGTACTAGGACTCCCAAGTCCTGTTGCATCTCAGAACTTTGAATTCTTTCCCCATTTAAATAATAGTCTGCCCATTTATTTTTTTTCTGCCAAAAAATAATAGTCCGCCCGTTTATTTTTTTTCTGCCAAAAAATAATAGTCTGCCCGTTTATTTTTTTCTGCCAAAGGGTTAGGGAGAAAGCTTAAAGGCAAAACCTCCAGGGTAGCAACCTCTGGATTGCTCCCAGTGCCACACGCCAGTGAGGGTAAGAATTGGATGATTTCCCTAATCAAAACCGGTTCATTACACACCTAATGCAGATCCTCGAGTGGGCTCAACCACGAGCTGTTCTAAAAAGCCAACTCGTAGACATTCTACAAACTCTTTCTCTTAAGAATCAGTACCAACCGATTTTTCGTATCTACCAGCACATTGAAATCACCCAAGACTATCATAACATTGTCCTTTTCACGTGCCTTTTCCATCTCCTGTGATAATTTGTAGCCCACATCCTAGCTGGTATATAACTGCCATCAGGGTCTTTTTACATTTGCAGTTTCTTAACTCTACCCACAAGGACTCTACATCTTCCAATCCTATGTCACCTCTAATCTATCTGTGTCTTACAAGTATTTAATGAGGTAGAATATACTGCTTTCCCTATCTCTGGGAAAAGCAGTCTTTCCTCATTATCATCCTAAATCTACTTCCCTGAATCTTGAGGCTGTGTCCCCTAGTTCTACTCTCATTTACCAGTGGAAACAACTTTCCTGTCTATATCTTATTTATTCCTTTCATAATTTTATGTTTCTGTAAGAACCCCTCTAATTCTTCTGAATTCCAGTGAATACTGTCCAAGGTGACTCAATCTCTCTTCATAGGCTAATCCCTTCATCTCTGAATCACCCAGGTGAACCTCCTCTTCACCATCTCCAAAGCCAGTATGTTTCCTCAAGTAAGGAGACCAGAACTGTGTGCAGTACTCCAGGTGTGGCTTTACTAGATCATTACTTTGCAGCATAACCTCCCTGCTCTTAAATCCAGTCCCTCTAGCAATGCAGGCCAATGTTTCATTTGCCTTCTTGATAACCTGTTGCACCTGTAAGCCAGCCTTGTGCAGTTCATGCACAAGCACTCCCAATTCCCTCTGCACAACAGCAGGCTGCAATCTTTCACCATTTAAATAATAACCAGTTTTTCCTTGACCTCACATTTGTACTCCTTCTGCCAAATCCTTGTCCAAGCACATAACCTATCTATATCTCTCCACAGACTCTCTGCACCTTCTGCTCAATTTTCTTTTCAACTTAATTTAGTGTCACAGAAACTTAGTGGCTTAAAAACATTACATCAGGTCCCATCTTGCAAATTATGAATGTTTACAGTTAAGTTACAGGCCCAGCACTGACCTCTGCAGCACTTCACCCACCACTGACTGCCAACCAGAGAAACACAGAGATCTGGTGCTGCAAAGTTTTGCTGTTCATCTTTGATTTGGAATGAATATAATATTTCATTAGCACTTGAGATTTGGTATGTCACCCAAAACACATGCGAATTTCTAGCGGTACCGTGGCGAGCATTCTAACTGACTGCATCATCTAGTAATGGGGTGGCTGCTGCTGCACAGGTTCCAGGTGAGCTGCAGAGAGTGGAAAACTTGGTCAGCTCCATCATGGACACTGGGCTCCACAGTATCCAAGACATCTTCAAGGAGTGATGCCTCAAAAAAGCAGCATCCATCACTGAGGACCAACCCTCACAACCTCCGCCCCACATCACCCAGGAAATGCCCTCTTCTCACTGCTACCATCAAGGAGGAGGCACAGGAGCCCCAAGACACACTCTCAATGATTCAGCAACAGCTTCTTCCCCTCCGCCATCAGATTTCTGAATGGACATTAAACCCATGAACACTACCTCACTACATTTTATTTTATTCCTATTTTTTGCACTAGTTACTAAATTTAACTACTTGATATGTATACTTACTATAATTAACATTTTTTTGTGTATAATCTTGTATTGCATTCTACTGCTCCCACAAAGTTACCAAATTTCAACGACAAATGCCAGTGACATTAAAACTCATTCTGACTCTGATATACAACACGGTTACTGAGCTTATAAAGGATGCTAAAATATGTGACCTAGTACAGTGATGAAAGCTATCAAAAGTTACAAGGGGACGTTGGTCAGCTGGGTAAGTGTGCTAAGCACTGACAAATGATTTTTAATTTATTAAAATTTGAGGTGTTACATTTTGGGAGGTCAAATGAGGATAGGAATTCTACAGTGAATGGCAGGGCCATGGGAAGTGCATGGAACAGAGGGAGCTTGTACTACAAGTGCATGGCTCGCTGCAAGTAAACATACTGTCCGATGGCAAGTAAATTAACAATATGGAAAGGTCAGTTGAATGGGCACATAGTTACGAAAGGTTTAGAGAGAAAAGGGCCAAATCTGGGTAAGTGAGACAAGATCTGATGGGATTTTAGCTGGATAACAGCAGAGACGGCATCTTTGGCCCAGGACATGGAACCATACTGAGTGGCCTGCATCTCACTGGGGCTCACAGTGGGGCCAACCCAGACCAGCGATGAGTGACACAGACTAGCAGGGACCCCTGAGTTACCTGAAACCTCCCTCAGACCACTGATTCAATTCCCCACACCCTGAGCACAATCTGATCCTGTTTTGCCACCCCCAGGACATCCTGATGCCCTCTCCCACCCCCCCCCCCCACGGACACCCCGAAACACAATCCTTTTCCCTGCACCCAAAACACTTCACTCCCTCCTGTGAGACATCCCGATTCCCTCTCCCTCCCCCACTGAGACATCCCGATTCCCTCCCCCCAGCACACCCCGATTCCCTCTCCCTCCCCCACTGAATCACCCCGATTCCCTCTCCCTCCCCCGAGACACCCCGATTGCCTCCCCCCAGTACACCCCGATTGCCTCCCCCCAGCACACCCCGATTCCCTTTTCCTCTTCCCCGAGACACCCCGATTGCCTCCCCCCAGCACAGCCCGATTCCCTTTTCCTCTTCCCCGGGACACCCCGATTCCCTCTCCCTCCCCCACTGAGACACCCCGATTCCCTCTCCCTCCCCCACTGAGACACCCCGATTCCCTTTTCCTCTTCCCCGGGACACCCCGATTCCCTCTCCCTCCCCCATTGAGACACCCCGATTGCCTCCCCCCAGCACAGCCCGATTCCCTTTTCCTCTTCCCCTGGGACACCCCGATTCCCTCTCCTCCACTCCGGGACACCCCGATTCCCTTTTTCTCTCTCCTCGAAACACCCTGATTCTATTCCCCCACGACACCCCGAATCCATTCTCCCCCCAGACACCCCGAATCCATTCCCCTCTCCCCGCCTCCTCCTGGGCCACCGGGAACCGGCCTCTTAGAGAAGTCAAGGCTGAGGCCCCGGTCCCACGCGGGTCCCTCAGGGCTGCCCACCAGGGGATGGGGTGGGTGCAGAGCCCGCACTCACTTCTTGTTGTAGAGCTCCTCCATGCTGTGCCATTCCTGCCCGAGTTCGGCGCTGGCGCTGCCGCTCTGCTGCTCCTGAAGGAAACTGCTGACATCTCGCATGGCGGCCGCCGTCCACACAGGAAGAGAAGAATCAGCTTCCGCTGTCGTAATCCTCCGGCTAGAGGCGCTCGCCGCCCCGCTCTACCGTAATCCATGGAGGGTAGGGGACCGGTGACGTAATACACCGATTACACTCGCATACAACCCCACTCCACTCTACCGTAAGACCCTGGAGAGACTTGTTCTGGAGCTGCTCCGGCCTATGGTCAGACCACACTTAGATCCCCTCCAGTTCGCCTACCATCCCCGACTAGGAGTTGAGGATCCCATGTGAGGGTCATGTTTTTTGACTTCTCCAGTGCATTCAACACCATCCGCCCTGCTCTGCTGGGGGAGAAGCTGACAGCGATGCAGGTGGATGCTTCCCTGGTATCATGGATTCTTGATTACCTGACTGGCAGACCACAGTACGTGTGCTTGCAACACTATGTGTCCGACAGAGTGATCAGCAGCACTGGGGCTCCACAGGGAACTGTCTTGTCTCCCTTTCTCTTCACCATTTACACCTCAGACTTCAACTACTGCACAGAGTCCTGTCATCTTCAGAAGTTTTCTGATGACTCTGCCATAGTTGGATGCATCAGCAAGGGAGATGAGGCTGAGTACAGGGCTACGGTAGGAAACTTTGTCACATGGTGTGAGCGGAATTATCTGCAGCTTAATGTGAAAAAGACTAAGGAGCTGGTGGTAGACCTGAGGAGAGCTAAGATACTGGTGACCCCTGTTTCTATCCAGGGGGTCAGTGTGGACACGGTGGAGGATTACAAATACCTGGGGATATGAATTGACAATAAACTGGACTGGTCAAAGAACACTGAGGCTGTCTACAAGAAGGGTCAGAGCCGTCTCTATTTCCTGAGAAGATTGAGGTCCTTTAAAGCTGCCAGATGATGCTGAGGATGTTCTACGAGTCTGTGGTGGCCAGTGCTATCATGTTTGCTGTTGTGTGCTGGGGCAGCAGGCTGAGGGTAGCAGACACCAACAGAATCAACAAACTCATTCGTAAGGCCAGTGATGTTGTGGGGATGGAACTGGACTCTCTCACGGTGGTGTCTGAAAAGAGGATGCTGTCTAAGTTGCATGCCATCTTGGTCAATGTCTCCCATCCACTACATAATGTACTGGGTGGGCACAGGAATACATTCAGCCAGAGACTCATTCCACCGAGATGCAGCACTGAGCGTCGTAGGAAGTCATTCCTGCCTGTGGCCATCAAACTTTACAACTCCTCTCTTGGAGGGTCAGACATCCTGAGCCGATAGGCTGGTCCTGGACTTATTTCATAATTTACTGGCATAATTTACATATTACTATTTAACTATTTATGGTTCTATTACTATTTATTACTTATGGAGCAACTAACGAAAACCAATTTCCCCTGGGATCAATAAAGTATGACTATGACTATGACTATGACTATGAATCCATATAGGGTAAGGGACCGGTGATGTAACACACCAATTACACTCGCATACAACCCCACTCCACTCTACCCTAATCTATATAGGGTAAGGGACTGGTGACGTAATACACCGATTACACTAGCATACAACGCCTCCCCACTCTGCCATAATCCATGTAGGGTAAGGGACTGGTGATGTAATACACCGATTACACTGCAAACAACCCCACCCCACTCTACCATAATCCATATAGGTAAGGGACCGGCAATGTAATTGTAATACACCGATTACACTCGCATACAACCCCACCCTGCTCTACCGTCATCCATATAGGTAAGGGACCGGTGCTGTAATACACCGATTACACTCGCATACAACCCCACTCCACCCAATCCACATCAGCGGCGTATGTCATGAAATGTGTTGGCTCTTGGGCTTATTATGTACAACAAAATACATAATAATAGAAAAATTCTCTGAATTACGGTATATGTATATAGTTAAATTAAATAAGCACTGTATCCGCAGAAACGTAGAGGTGGTGTTCATGGGTTCAATGGCCATTCAGAAATCTGATGGCAGAGGGGGAAGATGCTGAATCGTTGAGTGTGTGCCTTAGGACTGATATCGTAATCCACTGCCTTCCAGGAGCACTGGAGTGTGGGGGTTGGTGTGTCCACCGACCTAACTGTTGTACATTTTGACTTTGTGTAACCTACTTAGTGAATGCGATCAGAGGGCGGGGTATGGTGACAATTAAAGGACTTGAAGTTCTGAGTGCGTATCTGTCTGGCTAGAGGCTGGTTTCAGAGTGGGTGCATGCATGAATGTGGTTTGGAACTTGTCGAGGGAAAGGGAGTGGGAAAGGAGCGGGAATTGCTGGGAGGAGGTCGTGCGGGTCCGGTAATGACAGACAAGGTGAGGGGGTGGGTTGAGGGAAAAAGAGTGGAGAAGGAGCGGGATAGGGATTTGGGATCAGAGGTAGGCAGCTGGGGAGAGATGGATTATTGTGAAGGGAGAAATAAAGGGAATGAGGAGATAGTGAGGGGACGGATGAATGAAAACCGAGACAAAGGGAATAAAAAAATAAGAATTGACAGTGCAGAGAGCTCTGAAAGTGAGGAAGATGAACAAGCTCAGAGAGGAGGTGTTGTCATAATTAGATTTAACGAGAAGGCTCAGGGACATATGAAGAAAATTAACCCGTTCGTGCTAACAACAACTCTGGCAAATAAGATCGGGGAAATAGTATTTGCAAAAGTCCTTAATTATGGCAACCTATTGGTGAGATGTGCGAATGAGGAACAACTTGAGAAAGCACTCAAGCTAAAAGAGTTAGGAAAATGCAAGGTGGAATACACAGGGAGGGTGGGAGCATGAAATGGTGGTTGTAAAGGAGTGATTACGGGGGTACCAATGAGTATAGATATGGAGGAGTTAAAGAGGAATATCAAAGGAGGGAAAGTAATGAATGTTCGAAGACTGAAAACAGCAAAGGAGGGAATGAAAAAGGAAAGTGAATCAGTATTAATTGAATTTGAAGAAGAAAGAGTGCCAAGGAAGGTGTTCCTGGGTTTCATGAGTTACCCAGTAAGGGTGTATGTGCCAAAGCCATTGAGGTGCTATAATTGTCAAAGGTTTGGACACGTGGCTAAAAACTGTAAAAGGCAGAGGAGATGTGCTAGATGTGGGGGTGATCATGAATATGGAAAGTGCGGAACAGGAGTTCAACCAAAATGCCGCAATTGTGGAGGAGCTCATAATGTTGCATATAGTGGGTGTGAAGTTATGAGACGGGAGAATAAAATTCAAGAAATAAGAGTGAAAAGAAACATAGAAACATAGAAACATAGAAAATAGGTGCAGGAGTAGGCCATTCGGCCCTTCGAGCCTGCACCGCCATTTATTATGATCATGGCTGATCATCCAACTCAGAACCCAGCCTTCCCTCCACACCCCCTGACCCATGTAGCCACAAGGGCCATATCTAACTCCCTCTTAAACATAGCCAATGAACTGGCCTCAACAGTTTGCTGTGGCAGAGAACTCCACAGATTCACCACTCTCTGTGTGAAGAAGTTTTTCCTAATCTCGGTCCTAAAAGGCTTCCCCTCTATCCTCAAACTGTGACCCCTCGTTCTGGACCTCCCCAACATCGGGAACAATCTTCCCGCATCTAGCCTGTCCAATCCCTTTAGGATCTTATACGTTTCAATCAGATCCCCCCTCAATCTTCTAAATTCCAACGAGTACAAGCCCAGTTCATCCAGTCTTTCTTCATATGAAAGACCTGCCATCCCAGGAATCAATCTGGTGAACCTTCTTTGTACTCCCTCTATGGCAAAGATGTCTTTCCTCAGATTAGGGGACCAAAACTGCACACAATACTCCAGGTGTGGTCTCACCAAGGCCTTGTACAACTGCAGTAGTACCTCCCTGCTCCTGTACTCGAATCCTCTCGCTATAAATGCCAGCATACCGTTCGCCTTTTTCACTGCCTGCTGTACCTGCATGCCCACTTTCAATGACTGGTGTATAATGACACCCAGGTCCCGTTGCACCTCCCCTTTTCCTAATCGGCCACCATTCAGATAATAATCTGTTTTCCTATTTTTGCCACCAAAGTGGATAACTTCACATTTATCCACATTAAATTGCATCTGCCATGAGTTTGCCCACTCACCCAACCTATCCAAGTCACCCTGCATCCTCTTAGCATCCTCCTCACTGCTAACACTGCCACCCAGCTTCGTGTCATCCGCAAACTTGGAGATGCTGCATTTAATTCCCTCATCCAAGTCATTAATATATATTGTAAACAACTGGGGTCCCAGCACTGAGCCTTGCGGTACCCCACTAGTCACTGCCTGCCATTCTGAAAAGGTCCCGTTTATTCCCACTCTTTGCTTCCTGTCTGCTAACCAATTCTCCACCCACACCAATACCTTACCCCCAATACCGTGTGCTTTAAGTTTGCACACTAATCTCCTGTGTGGGACCTTGTCAAAAGCCTTTTGAAAATCCAAATATACCACATCCACTGGTTCTCCCCTATCCACTCTACTAGTTACATCCTCAAAAAATTCTATGAGATTCGTCAGACATGATTTTCCTTTCACAAATCCATGCTGACTTTGTCCGATCATTTCACCGCTTTCCAAATGTGCTGTTATCACATCCTTGATAACTGACTCCAGCAGTTTCCCCACCACCGACGTTAGGCTAACCGGCCTATAATTCCCCGGTTTCTCTCTCCCTCCTTTTTTAAAAAGTGGGGTTACATTAGCCACCCTCCAATCCTCAGGAACTAGTCCAGAATCTAACGAGTTTTGAAAAATTATCACTAATGCATCCACTATTTCTTGGGCTACTTCCTTAAGCACTCTGGGATGCAGACCATCTGGCCCTGGGGATTTATCTGCCTTCAATCCCTTCAATTTACCTAACACCACTTCCCTACTAACATGTATTTCACTCAGTTCCTCCATCTCACTGGACCCTCTGTCCCTTACTATTTCTGGAAGATTATTTATGTCCTCCTTAGTGAAGACAGAACCAAAGTAATTATTCAATTGGTCTGCCATGTCCTTGCTCCCCATAATCAATTCACCTGTTTCTGTCTGCAGGGGACCTACATTTGTCTTTATCAGTCTTTTCCTTTTTACATATCTATAAGAGCTTTTACAGTCCGTTTTTATGTTCTCTGCCAGTTTTCTCTCATAATCTTTTTTCCCCTTCCTAATTAAGCCCTTTGTCCTCCTCTGCTGAACTCTGAATTTCTCCCAGTCCTCAGGTGAGCCACTTTCTCTGGCTAATTTGTATGCTACTTCTTTGGAATTGATACTATCCCTAATTTCTCTTGTCAGCCACGGGTGCACTATCTTCCTTGATTTATTCTTTTGCCAAACTGGGATGAACAATTGTTGTAGTTCATCCATGCAACCTTTAAATGCTAGCCATTGCATATCCACCGTCAATCCTTTAAGTGTCATTTGCCAGTCTATCTTAGCTAATTCACGTCTCATACCTTCAAAGTTACCCCTCTTTAAGTTCAGAACCTTTGTTTCTGAATTAACTATGTCACTCTCCATGTTAATGAAGAATTCCACCATATTATGGTCACTCTTACCCAAGGGGCCTCTCACGACAAGATCGCTAATTAACCCTTCCTCATTGCTCAAAACCCAGTCCAGAATAGCCTGCTCTCTAGTTGGTTCCTCGACATGTTGGTTCAAAAAACCATCCCGCATACATTCCAAGAAATCCTCTTCCTCAGCACCTTTACCAATTTGGTTCACCCAGTCTACATGTAGATTGAAGTCACCCATTATAACTGCTGTTCCTTTATTGCACACATTTCTAATTTCCTGTTTAATACCATCTCTGACCTCACTACTACTGTTAGGTGGCCTGTACGCAACTCCCACCAGCGTCTTCTGCCCCTTAGTGTTACGCAGCTCTACCCATATCGATTCCACATCTTCCCGGCTTATGTCCTTCCTTTCTATTGCGTTAATCTCTTTTTTAACCAGCAACGCCACCCCACCTCCCCTTCCTTCCTGTCTATCCCTCCTGAATATTGAATATCCCTGAACGTTGAGCTCCCATCCCTGGTCACCCTGGAGCCATGTCTCTGTGATCCCAACTATATCATAATCATTAATAACAATCTGCACTTTCAATTCATCCACCTTATTACGAATGCTCCTTGCATTGACACATAAAGCCTTCAGGCGCTCTTTTACAACTCTCTTAGCCCTTTTTAATGCTTGCCCTGGATTTGTCGGCCTGCCACTTTTACTTTTCTCCTTTGTACTTTTTGCTTCTACGCTCACTTTACACCCCTCTGTCTCTCTGCACTGGTTCCCATCCCTCTGTTGTGAACTAACCTCCTCACGCCTAGCCTCTTTAATTTGATTCCCACCCCCCAACCATTTTAGTTTAAAGTCACCTCAGTAGCCCCCGCTAATCTCCCTGCCAGGATATTGGTCCCCCTAGGATTCAAGTGTAACCCGTCCTTTTTGTACAGGTCACTTATGCAGAAGCTGTAAGAATGTCAAGAGAACAGAATAATGCTCCTAATGAACAGGGAGCAATAGGGATGTGAGAGATGCAACAAAGAACAAATGACAGGATTTATGTAGACAAAAAGGCTCTAGTAACATTCATTGCAGGAGTGATTAATAGTACGGCTGAGGTAAAGTCAAAAAGTGACAAAATTCAGCTGGTGGTAAAAGCAGCAGTGAACCATTTAGGGTTAGTAGGACTGACATGGGAAGAAGTGAGGGAGAACCTCACTAATCAGTCAAGCCATGGGTTGGTTAATACTAATTATGCAATGGAATGCAAGGAGCTTACTGGCCAATAGCCAGGAATTCAAGCACTTTATCAAAGAAATGGTTGTAAAACCGGATGTAGTGTGTATTCAGGAAACTTTAGACTTGAAACCAACTTTAGACTTTGTGGTACATAGGTATACAATGATAAAGAAAGATAGAAATCTAGGGGGAGGAGGGGGTTGTGCTATGTTAATCAAGCAAGGTATACCATATAGGGTACTGGAAAAAGGAGATGATCAGGAATACATAGTGGTGGAAGTGTGGGAGAGAGGGGAGGGAGTGGTTATAATTAACTACTACAATCCATGTAAAAGGTTGGATTTGTACAGCCTATTAAGGATACAAGGACAAAACAGACATAAAGTAGTGTGGTGTGCTGATTTCAATGCTCACAGCACAATATGGGGGGATCCGATTACAGATTCAAATGGAAAGGTAATTAAAGATTTGATGGAAGAAAGGGATTTGGTGTGTATGAATGATGGTAGAGGAACAAGGATAGACATAACAACAGGAACTGAGTAAGTGATAGATGTTATGTTAGTGTCTAATACCTTGGCTGGTGTTAGTAACTGGGGAGTTTGCTTCAACAGTGGCAGTGATCACTACCCAGTTTTATGTTCAGTGGGTGAAAGAGTTGAAGTAAGACCAGGTGGTGGAATCCCAAAGTGGGTGTTCGGAAAAGCAGATTGGGGTAAGTTCCAGAAGTTGAGTGAAGAAGCATTGACAAAGATTGACATTTCTGGAAATATAGGTGAATTAAACAGTCAGGTGACTTCAGCAATTATTATGGCAGCAGAAAGAGTAAAAATAGGATGAATGGAAAACTGGTACCATGGTGGACAGAGAAATGTTGTCAGGCTGCAAAAAAACAGAAATAGAGCATTCAGGCTAGTTACAAGAACCCATAATATGCAGCATTTGGTTCAATATAAGAAAGCACAGGCAGTGGTGAGAAGAACTATACGTCAAGCTAAAAGGGCAAGTTGGAGGAGTTTTTGCAACAAAATAGGAAGAACAACACCAGTGGGAGAGGTATGGGGGAATGATTAAGAGGATGGGAGGAGATAGAAGGGAATGGGAATATCCAGTAATGATATCTGAGGGGGAAACAGCAGTCTCCAGTATGGATAAGGCTTGAGATCATGGCCAAGTCCTTTGTACAGATACACAGTTCAGAAAATTTGTCTGAAGAAGGGAGAAGGAGAAGGGAAAGAACAATGAGTCAACATCCAGGTGTGTTAAACAGGAGGCAAGGAACAGATGATATAATTGGTGATCCATTTGCATTGGCAGAAATGGTGAGAGCAATAAAGAGATCGAGACCAACCTCCCCAGGGAAAGATCTGATGTGCTCCGTTATGCTAAAAAATCTAGGAGATGGATCACTCTTGAAGTTGCTGCATTTTTATAACAGAGTGTGGGAGGAGGGAAGATTACCAAGTGCATGAAAAGAAGCAGTAGTAATTCCAATAAGGAAACATGGCAAGGATCCATCAAAACCCACTAGCTACAGACCCAACAGCATTAACATCAAATATATGCAAGATAATGGAAAGGATGATAACAGAAAGGTTATCATATGAGCTTGAGAAGAGGGGAATGCTGGCAAGTTATCAGAGTGGTTTTAGGAAGGGAAGGAATTCCATGGACTCAGTGATAAGGTTAGAGACTGAAATAATGAAGGCCCAGGCAAATAAAGAGTCAGTAGTGGCAGTGTTCTTTGACATTGAAAAAGCCTGTGATATGATGTGGAAGGAAGGATTGTTAATTAAACTGCACAAGATGGGGATTGGTGGGGATTTTTTAATTGGATTAAAGATTTTTTGTTTGGTAGAAAAATTCAAGTTCGGATTGGATCAGAATGATCAAATCAGTACATAGAGGGAAATGTACACCTCAAGGTAGTGTGATTAGCCCGTTACTTTACATCATTATGATCAATGATGTCTTCACAAAGGTACCAGTGGATATAGGTAGGTCACTGTTTGCAGATGATGGGGCCTTGTGGAAAAGAGGCAGGAACATGGGGCATATAATCAGGAAACTACAAGGAGCAATTGATGAAGTGGTGGGGTGGGGTTATGATTGGGGATGTAGATTTCAATAGAAAAAACTCAAACTGCATTTTTCACCAGGAAAAGAATTGAGGTAGGGAAGAAGTTATGGACGTATGGGATTGAATTAGAAAGGGTTGGATCATTTACATTTCTGGGAGTTATATTTGATTCACGATTCACATGGGGCAGATCATATCAGGAAAGTTGAGGAGAAATGTAAAAAGTAATAAATGTGATGAGATGTTTGACTGGTAGGGAATGGGGAGCAAGTTGTTCAGCGTTGAAGAGAATGTATGTGGCTTTAGTGAGATCTGTGTTGGACTATGGTCTCATAACATTTATAGGAAACTGGATGTGATTCAGGCTCAGGCTTTGAGAGTGTGCAGTGGGGCTTTTACCAGTGTCAGCCCTACGGGTAGAAATGGGAGTAATGCCTTTGGAACTAAGAAGGATGCAATTGATGGCAAACTATTTGGCTAATTTGCAGGGGCACAATGATTCTCACCCTGCAAAAGGAGTATTGCAGGAGTGCTGGGAAAATTGCTAAAGAATGTGGAGTGTTTGATCCAAGGATAAGTTCTTCAGTAGTTTATCCGGTTGTAGCTCCATGGAAGCTTGTATGGCCTGACATAGACTGGCATTTGTTAGAGGTAAAAAGGAAAGGAAAATATAAAACTGATTTGGTAAATGCATTTAACTGTCATGTGATGGAAAAGTATAGTGATTATACTCAGATTTATACGGAGGGTGCTAAGGAACCTGAAACAGGAGTGATAGGGTTTGGGGTAGCTATCCCAGCAAAAGAAATTTGGAATCAGCAGAAGAACATCTAATAAATTAGGGGTGTATACAGTGAAGATGCTGGCAGTGTTGGTTGCGTTGCGATGGGTGGAGAAAGCTGGACAAGTCAAAGTGTTGATATGCTCAGATTCATCCTCAGTTCCAGCAAGTGTAAGGTCTTTACACTCAAACAGTCAGCAAGATGTACTTTATGAAGTCCTTCAGTTAGTCACAAGAATTGAAAATCAGGGAGGTCAGGTAAAATTTCTATGGGTTCCTGCACATGTAGGGGTGAAGGGGAATGAGAGGGTGGATGAGTTGGCAAAGAGAACGTTAAAGAAAGAAAATATAGAAAGGCACATTAGTATCAGTAAAGCAGAGATTAAGTGTGTAATCTGGAAAAAAATCAACCAAATGTGGCAAGAAAGATGGGACAGGGAGGGGAAAGGGAGGCATTTATATCAAATACAAAAGAGTGTTGCAGTTACTAGGGTAGGTAATGGAAACAGAAGAGAGGAAATTGTGTGGACCAGGTTAAGGCTGGGGCACTGTGCATTAAACAAAACATTGAAAATGATAGGGATTGTGTGAGGAATGTCAGGAAGAGGAGTCAGTAGAACATGTAGTTCTGAGTTGCTAGAAGTATGGGATACAGAGAGAGATGATGATAATCAATCTAAGGGAATCGGGGGTGCAGGAACTCACATTAAAAGTGTTGCTGGGCATTGGTGAGAGAGTACAGGTCAGGATATTTTTAGCTTTCTTAAAGGGTACAGGGTTTTTTTTATAGGATATGATGGATAAACAAGAATAGGGTACTAAGATGGCCAAAGATGGGAGGATAAAGTGTAGGTTAGGGTGTGTGTGTGTGTGTGTGAGATTGGGTGAAGGGATTTAGAATGTAAGTCTATTGCACACTCTGGAGCAGGAGGTGGTGGTAATTTTTTTTATTTCAAAATATACTTTATTCAAAAATAAATATATACAATAAACCATTCAATAACTTTTCATCCTTTACATACGTTTCCATTATACACGGTACATATCTGTATTTATAGCCACCCACGTGGCACTCCAGTAGTTCAGCTTACCATATCATTGTTGAGGGGTATACTCCCCGCCCTCCGACCCCTCCCACTCCCACGGGTGGAGAAACCTATACTGTGGTCCTTCCCCACCGGGCCCTTGCGGTAGCTGCACCAAGTTTCAGTGCGTCCCTCAGCACGTACTCCTGCAGCCGAGAATGTGCCAGTCGGCAGCATTCTCCCACGGACATCTCCATGTGCTGGTAGATCATCAAGTTTCGGGCCGACCAAAGAGCGTCTTTCACCGAGTTGATGATCTGCCAGCAGCACCGGATGTTGGTCTCCGTGTGCATCCCCGGGAACAGCCCGTAGATCAGAGAGTCCTCTGTTACGCAGCTGCTGGGGATAAACCGTGACACTAGCCCGTCCATCCTCCTCCACACCCTCTTTGCGAACTGGCAGTGTGTAAAGAGGTGGGTCACAGACTCCTCCTCACTGCAGTCCTCCCGTGGGCAGTGGGGTGCGGAGATGACGTTCCGGGCGTACAGGAGGGCTCTGACTGGGAGGGCCCCTCTCACCGCCAGCCAGGCGAGGTCTTGGTGCCTGTTGGTTAGATCTGGCGATGAGGCATTTTGCCAGATGAACTGGACAGTCTGCTCAGGGAACCACCCCACTGTGTCCATCACGTCCTTCTCCTGCAGTGCCTGCAGGACACTACGTGCCGACCATTGCCTGATGGCCCTGTGGTCAAAGGCGTTCTCCTGGAAGAACTTTGCTACGTAGGACAGGTATGCTGGCAACGACCAGCTGACTGGGGCGTTGCGCGGGAGTGAGGCCAGACCCATCCTTCGTAGCCAGGGCGACAAGTAGAACCTGGGCACATAGTGGTACTTGGTGCCCAAATACCTGGGCTCTACACACAACCTGATGCAGCCACATACGAAGCTGGCCATCAGGGTGAGGGCGACATTGGGGACGTTCTTGCCCCCGTTGTCCAGGGACTTGTGCATGGCGGTCCGTCTCACCCGCTCCATCTTGGATCCCCAGACGAATCTGAAGACAGCCCGGGTGATTTCCGAGCTGTAGGAGCGGGGGACGGGCCAGACCTGCGCCAAGTACAGCAGCCCTGAGAGCACCTCACACCTGATGACCAGGTTCTTGCCCGTTATCGACAGGGAGCGCCCTCCCCACAGTCCCAGTTTCTGTTTCACCTTGGCAGTCCGCTCCTTCCAGTTCTTGTTGCACGCCTCCGCCCCTCCGAACCCGATCCCCAACACCTTCACGTGGTCAGACCTGATGGTGAAGGGGACGCTGGATCGGTCGGGCCAGTTGCCGAAGAGCATGGCTTCGCTCTTCGTGCGGTTGACCCTGGCCCCCGACGCTAGCTCGAACTGTTCGCAGGTGCCAATCAACCTGTGAACTGACCTCGGATCAGAGCAGAAGACGGTGACATCGTCCATGTACAGGGAGGTTTTCACTTGGGTCCCTTCACTGCCTGGCAGCGTCACCCCTCTTATGCCCTCATCCCTCCTGATGGCTTCCTCAAAGGGTTCTATGCAGCAGACAAACAAGACAGGGGAGAGGGGACAGCCCTGCCTGACTCCAGACCTGATGGGGAAGCTGTCTGTTTCCCACCCGTTAACCTGGACTGCACTACGGATGTCTGTGTAGAGCAGTCTGATCCAATTCCGGATTCCCTCCCCAAATCCCATTTTGGAGAGCACGTCCGCCATGTACGTGTGCGATATCCTGTCGAAGGCTTTCTCCTGGTCCAAGCTGACCAGGCAGGCATCCACCCCCCTGTCCTGCACGTAGGCGATGGTGTCCCTCAGCAGCGCGAGGCTGTCTGAGATCTTCCTGCCTGGTACAGCACAGGTTTGGTCTGGTGGTAATGCACTATTAAGCTGGGTGCCAACCGCCGTAAAACAAGATGGAGAGAGAGAGTATCCATCGCGAGTGATGAGGACCACTCACACCCTTATGTGGCTGTGTCTGTTATTCGTATCTCTGGAGGTGACTGGGGAGTCCAATCCGGGCTAGGAAGTACCTGACACACCTGGGGCCAGTTTAAACCAATATGGCAGGAGGATGGGAACTAGGATAATAGAACTGAGGATGAGCCAACAGCGTTACATGTAGATGATGGGCGGAGCATGACTGGGGACAAATGCAGACAGAGCAAAGAGCACAGAGGCAAATACCAAAAGGCAGGAGGGCATAGGTGGTAGAGTGGCTCTGTTGGTAAGAGATGGAATCATATTTTTATAAAGAGGTGACATAGGGTCAGAGAATGTTGACTCTTTCAAGATGGAGATAAGAAATTGCAAGTGTAAAAAAAACATTATGGGAATCATTTAAGCCTCCAAATAGTCACCAAAATGTGGGGTTGAGTTTGCAAAGGGAGCTGGAAAAGGCATGTAATAATGGTAATATCACAATTGTAAGGGGGGACTGCAATATGCAAGGGGATTGGGAAAATCAGGTTAGCGTCAGATCGCAAGAGAGGGAATTTCTTGAATGCCTATGAGATGGCTTTTTAGAGCAGCTTGTGCTTCAGCCTACTCAGGGAAAGGCTATCATAGATTGGGTGTTGTGTAATAAATCAGATCTTATTAGGGAGCTGAATGTAAAGGAACCCCTAGGAGGCAGTGATCATAATATGATTGAATTCATACTGCAATTTGAGAGCGAGAAGCATAACTCACAGGTATCAGTATTGTAATTGAATAAAGGGAGTTACAGGGACATGCCCAGGTGGATTGGAGGGGGATATTGGCAGGATGACGGCAGAGCAGAGATGGCTGAAGTTTCTGGGAATAGTTCACAAGGCGCAGGATAGATATGTCCCACAGAGGATGTAGTTCCCAATGTCACTGTTGTAGCGTGGATGAAATTACTGGAGAGACAGAGTCACTGGTAGATACAAAGCCTTTTCTTTATTCCACACAACAAGGTACAGCAGGCATCATATGGACGGAGACGCTTTCGGTAGAAAGGTCTGCTAGCCCAATGTGGGCTCGATATTTATATGCTAAACACAAAGGCAATCGCTACTTAAAACGTTATAGACAATGCACAGACAATGCTTCCTTTTGAAGCTACATACAAAACATCACACCTTCTGACTTCATCCTTTCCTCCTGACGCCAACATGTCTGGGTTGGTACTCACAGCCTTTAGGAGTGCAAGTCAAATCCACGATACATCTATTTGGTATGTTACGTGCTAACATAGAGGATAATTAAAATTATAAAGTATAGATAATACGGTCTTCAAAACTACAGCATCTGGTCAAACTACGGCGTCAGTAGCGTCTGTATTCACAGCTTTTAGGAAATGCATTGTTGTGAACTCAATCCACAGTACTTTGTCAAATAGAAGCCTATCTGTCTGACTGTATCTTGTTTTACGGCGGTTGGCATCCAGCTTAATGGTGCATTACTGCCACCCTCTGCTCCGGAATGTGCACTAGACATACATTCTAAATCCCTTCACCCAATCACACACACACAAACCTACACTTTACCCTCCCATCTTTGACCATCCTAGTACCCTATTCCTGTTTATCCATCATATCCTATAAAAAACCCCTGTACCCCTTAAAAACACTAAAAATACCCGGACTTGTGCTCTCTCACTCATGCCCAGCAACCCTTATAATCTGAATTCCTGCATCCCCAACTCCCTTAATTTAATTATCATCATCTCTCTCTGTATCCCATACTTCCTGCAACACAAAACTACATGTTCTACTGACTCCTCTTCCTGACATTCCTCACACAATCCTGTCTGGTGTTTCCCTATCATTTTCAATGTTTTGTTTAATGCACAGTGCCCCAGCCTTAACCTGGTCCACACTATTTCCTCTCTTCTGTTTCCATTACCTACCCTAGTAACTGCAATACTCTTTTGTATTTGATATAAATGCCTCCCTTTCCCCTCCCTGTCCCATCTTTCTTGCCACATTCGGTTGACTTTTTCCCAGATTACACACTTAACCTCTGCTTTACTGATACTAATGTGCATTTCCACATTTTCTTTCTTTAACGCCCTCTTTGCCAAAAAAATAGAAGACTGGTGGCCAGAGTCATTTAAGTGTAAATGAATCATCTGCCCAAAAACTCACTCTAACAGTCACAACCACGGATTCGGCAGTGCAGTAGATACGGCAATTGCGCTTGTGAATTTGCACGTGTCAGGTAATTATTATTTAATCGTGATGTTATTTAACTACACTCTTGTCGTCGTAGTGCTTGTCGAGACTTGGACACAGCATAGCAAAGTATTGCTGCTGTTTTGCATTCGGCCTTCCCTGAGCCATTGGACTTTCAAAATCAACTGACTCTGAAGACTAGCGCCATTCGTTTAATGTTTAGATATTCTTTTCGGCTGCGGTATAGGCTTCGTTTCCCTTTTGAGAGTTTCAGTTAACGACCCTGTTTGGCCTAGCGTTTATTGTTTTATTTTCCCTTTCTCGAATTAAAGTCTGTGAACTGTGAACCTGTTTCAGTGTCTCTCACTCCGCATTTGGGCCATATCTGAACCGTGGTGACACCCAAATAGCAGGGGTAGGCAACTATGACTGACAAGGGAAGTTAAGGACTGCATAAAAGCCAAGGAAAAGGGCATATAAGGTAGCAAAAGTGAGTGGAAAGTTGGATGATTGGGAAGCTTTTAAAATCCAACAAAAGGCAATTAAAAAAACGATAAGAAGGGAAAAGATGAAATATCTGGGTAAACTAGCCAATAATATTAAGAAGGATACTAAAAGTTTTTTTTCGGTTATATAAACAGTAAAAGGGAGGTGAGAGTTGATATTGGACCACTGGAAAGTAATGGAGAACAAATAAATGGCAAGTAAACGTAATAGGTACTTCGCATCAGTCTTCACTGTGTAAGACACCAGCAGGGTGCCAAAGGTCTGTGGGTGTTAGAGAGCAGGAGTGAGTGCCATTGCTATTACAAAGGAAAATGTGCCAGGCAAAACTGAAAGGTGGATAAGTCACCTGGGCCAGATGAACTACATTGCAGAGTCCTGAGAGAGGTTGCTGAAGAGATAACAGATGCATTGGTCATGATCTTTCAAGAATCACTTGATTCTGGCATGGTCCCAGAGGACTGGAAGATTGCAAATACCACACCACTCTTAAATAATCATATAACCATATAACAATTACAGCACGGAAACAGGCCATCTCGGCCCTTCTAGTCTGTGCCGAACTCTTACTCTCACCTAGTCCCACCGACCTGCACTCAGCCCATAACCCTCCATTCCTTGCCTGTCCATAAAGAGGGGAGGAAGGTGTGACACCAAATCAAGCTATCGGATGATTGATTCTAATGAGAGAGATAAGAGAGACAATGGAGAAACATTCAAAATGCTAATAAGAGAGAAGAGAGGGATTAACGGAAAAGAAACACAATTCAGAATATTGACAGACCGGTTGCCTTGAACCTGAACTGTTTGAAGTTTGATGGACAGGTGATACCCCAGCAGGGGGATAAAAAGAGCAGGTTCACTAAGGCACGGGACACCATGAGACCACGAGACAACGAGACCCTGGAAAGAGCGGTGTGCCCCCACAAGTGGTGGGAGTTTGGAGGTCCAGTTCACGGGAACCGACCATAGGCTCACAGGGCGTAAAGGTACGATCGGTGAGAACCTGGTGTGTGTGTCCGCCCTTGCCTGGGTGCCGGGTTCTCCGCAGAAGAACGATCATATCCAGAACGGAGGGGTCACAGTCAGTGACCACAGCGGGATAGAAGACATCAAAGGTCTGCCTGAACCAAATTGCATCTCCCCCCGCTCCCACCGTCCAATGGTACCACAACAGCGATTACTGCGAACTGCACTAAACTGAACTGAACTCTGCATCACTTAAGACTGATCATTTTACCCCCAGACTGCGATAGAGCTTGATTGATTCCTATTACCTTAGTTCTGTGTATATGTGTGTATTATCATTGCTAACCTGTCACATTTATATCCTTACGATTAGAGTACTGCATTACTTAGGTCTTTAATAAAACTTCATTAGTTCCTAGTAATCCGGACTCCGAGTGTTCCATTTCTGCTGGTTTGGCAACCCAGTTACGGGGTACGTAACAAAGGCAAAAGAAAGGAAATTATAGGCCTAACCTCAGTGGTTGGGAAAGTGTTGAAGAGATTTTGAGGTACTTGGAGACTAATGATAAAATAAGTCAAAGTCAGCATGGTTTCTGTAAAGGGAAATCTTGCCTGACAAATCGGTTGGAGTTCTTCAAGGAAGTAACAAGCAGGGTGGACAAAGGAGAGGCAGTGGGTGTCATTCACTTGGGTTTTCAGTAGGCACTTGATAAGATGCCACACATGAGGCTGCTTAACATGATAAAATCCTATGGCATTACAGGAAAGATACTGGCTTGGGTAGAGGAATGGTTAGAGTCAACGAGTGGGAATAAAAGGCTCTTTTCTGGCTGGCTGCCAGTGATTAGTGGTGTTCCTCAGTGATCAGTATTGGGACTGCTACTTCTCACATTGTTTGTCAATGATTTAGATAATGGAATTGAAGGCTTTGTGGCAAAATTTGCGAATGAGTCAAAGATAGATAGAGGGGTAGGTAGTGCTGAGGAAGCAATGCGATTACAACAGGACTTAGACAAATTGGAAGAATGGGCAAAAAAGTGGCAGATGGAATAGAATGTTGGGAAATGTATGATAATGCATTTTGGTAAAAGGAACCATAGTGTGGATTATTATTTAAATGGGGAGAAGATTCAAATATCAGAGGTGCAGAGGAACTTAGGAATCCTTGTGCAAGGCTCCCAGAAGGTTAATTTACAGGTTGAGTCTGTGGTAAAGAAGGCAAATGCAATGTTGGCACTTATTTCAAGGGGAATAGAATATAAAAGCAAGGGGATAACACTGAGGCTTTATAAGACACTAGTCAGGCCGCACTTGGAGTATTGTCAACCGTTTTGGGCCGCATATCTCAGAAAGGTTGTGTTGTCATTGGAAGGAGTGCAGAAGAGGTTCATGAGGATGATTCCGGGAATGAAGGAGTTAATGTATGAGGAGCATTTGGCAGCTTTGGGCCTGTACTCACTGGCGGGGTGGGGGTGATTCCCATTGAAACCTACCATATGTTGAAAGGACTAGATAGGGTGGATGTGGAGAGGATGTTTCCTATGGTGGGGGTATCCAGAACTAGAGGGCACAGCCTCAGAATTGAGGGGCGACCCTTCAGAACAGTGGTAAGGAGGAATGCTGTTATCCAGAGAGTAGTGAATCTGGGGAACCTCTGCCACAGACGGCAGTGGAGGCCAAGTCCGTGGGTGTACAGTATTTAAGTTTGCTGTACAGTGAGGGCATCAAAAGATATGGCGAGGATGGGGTTGAGTGGGATCCAGGGTCAGGCATGATGGAACGGCAGAGCAGACTTGATGGGCTGAATAGCCTAATTCTGCTCCTGTGTCGTATGGTTTAAATGTGTGTGTGTGAGGTGCCTGCTGCTCATTCTTTCCACTGTTGTCAACTCCTTTTTGCTTCAGCGTTGTCATTCTTTTCAGCTTTGGTGGCGCCTTGATTGAGAAGCTGCACCCCAGGGTGAGCAGTTTGAGGTTGCACCCCAGGGTGAGTAGTTCAAGGCTGCACCCCAGGGTGAGCAGTTCAAGGCTGCCCCAGGGTGAGTAGTTCAAGGCTGCCCCAGGGTGAGCAGTTCAAGGCTGCATGTTCCCTACAAGTGTGATCGATCTCAAGGAACGCGACCGAAGTCCTGAGTACCGTAATACACCGGCAACCTACCGTAATTAACCTAACCAGTGCACAAATCTTCAACAGCGGAGACAACGTCCAATGTAAATCAGAAATAGATTTATTAATCACTGGCCCATGTCATCAAATTTGTTGTTTTTCTGCAGTAGTGCAGTACAAGACATGAAAAACGTTGTACTTTGCAATCATAAATTAACATAAATAGAGCAAAGAGAAATGGTCATGTACTGTTCAGAAATCTGAACACAAAATACTCTGCAGATGCTGGGGTCAAAGCAACACTCACAACACGCTGGAGGAACTCAGCAGGTCGGGCAGTATCCGTGGAAATGATCAGTCAACGTAAGGGTTCCGGCCCGAAACGTTGACCGATC